>NW_027261017.1:25000-300000 GCF_045791955.1 Oncorhynchus clarkii lewisi
TGATCAAATCAAATAATGGACAATGCGTTTACCTCAAAATCTAGGCAGTGCATTCAGCATTTGTTTTTAGGCTAGGAGACTGTCAATGTCTGTAGTCCATTAGGGCCCTTCAATGTTTTGACTGATTGCCCCCCCCCCCCCCCCCAAAAAAAAAATAAATAATAATATTCCCCCTATTCCCCGTTGACCGTTTGTCCCTGCTTCTGCAGGTTTTCGCTCTCAAAAGTACACCTTTTTAATAGAAATATATGTCCACGACAACATTTAAAACCCTAGCAGGAAACCACTTTTGAGGTCTGGGAAAAACGGAAGACATATCGATTTTGGGGTGTAGTTACCCTTTTTTAGGCAAGTGTGCGCCAGGAAGAGACCTTTGTTTGGTTAAGCGGTGTTGCTGTAGCGCTCATGTGATTGATTGATGCAAATAATCATGATATAATTCTGCCAGGCCGGCATAGGCTACTTTGCAGTTAACATTTGATTGAGAAGGTTTTTGTGGGAAGCCTTTCCTTCTCTACCACAAGAAGGTTATCATTAGCCTCATCGCTAACGGCTACACAAAGTGTAGACATGCGCGCGCTCCGCACGCATGCGCACGGAAACTGGGCAGTCCTGTGCAGTTTCTGAAAGTTGCGTGGAAATACGAATCACTGATGCATTTTGTTCATGTCTTATGATTCACTTGGGCAAATGAATGGATTTTCTAACAAGTTGAAGGGAATGATTTGATTTCCTCCTTAGCTCAAAGCATTTTGTAATGTTGTTGAATTTCGGTGTAATGTCTGTATTTCGTGATTCCGTGTGGGCGCGCTGTATTTTATAGGGCCCAGGTCCATGAAGTTGTCATAAGTATGAACCTAGGATATGCCCTCTTTTTCCCCCCCACAAGAGTGAAATATATGGTCTGGAAATGCGAGCAAGGTTTGAGCTTTTCAGTGTGTGTCACAAGGTGGACAATTCTCTGTCCCCCTAAGAGTAAGCGACACGTTGACTTTACATAGTGCACCAAGAGATTGCCTTTCGCTTACGGCCATACCAGCCTGAATACGCCCGATCTCGTCCGATCTCGGAAGCTAAGCAGGGTCGGGCCTGGTTAGTACTTGGATGGGAGACCGCCTGGGAATACCAGGTGCTGTAAGCGTTTTGCTCCAGCAGAGGGTTCTCTTGTGTCATGCGTGGAGCAACTCCCTTTTATTTATCACCCTAATAGTGTTGTGTCTTTTTATTGGACTAAATGCAGTTTGTTAGTGCTTCCCTGCCCTGCCCTGATCAAATCAAATAATGGACAATGCGTTTACCTCAAAATCTAGGCAGTGCATTCAGCATTTGTTTTTAGGCTAGGAGACTGTCAATGTCTGTAGTCCATTAGGGCCCTTCAATGTTTTGACTGATTGCCCCCCCCCCCCCCCCCCCCCCCCCCCCCCAAAAAAAAAATAAATAATAATATTCCCCCTATTCCCCGTTGACCGTTTGTCCCTGCTTCTGCAGGTTTTCGCTCTCAAAAGTACACCTTTTTAATAGAAATATATGTCCACGACAACATTTAAAACCCTAGCAGGAAACCACTTTTGAGGTCTGGGAAAAACGGAAGACATATCGATTTTGGGGTGTAGTTACCCTTTTTTAGGCAAGTGTGCGCCAGGAAGAGACCTTTGTTTGGTTAAGCGGTGTTGCTGTAGCGCTCATGTGATTGATTGATGCAAATAATCATGATATAATTCTGCCAGGCCGGCATAGGCTACTTTGCAGTTAACATTTGATTGAGAAGGTTTTTGTGGGAAGCCTTTCCTTCTCTACCACAAGAAGGTTATCATTAGCCTCATCGCTAACGGCTACACAAAGTGTAGACATGCGCGCGCTCCGCACGCATGCGCACGGAAACTGGGCAGTCCTGTGCAGTTTCTGAAAGTTGCGTGGAAATACGAATCACTGATGCATTTTGTTCATGTCTTATGATTCACTTGGGCAAATGAATGGATTTTCTAACAAGTTGAAGGGAATGATTTGATTTCCTCCTTAGCTCAAAGCATTTTGTAATGTTGTTGAATTTCGGTGTAATGTCTGTATTTCGTGATTCCGTGTGGGCGCGCTGTATTTTATAGGGCCCAGGTCCATGAAGTTGTCATAAGTATGAACCTAGGATATGCCCTCTTTTTCCCCCCCACAAGAGTGAAATATATGGTCTGGAAATGCGAGCAAGGTTTGAGCTTTTCAGTGTGTGTCACAAGGTGGACAATTCTCTGTCCCCCTAAGAGTAAGCGACACGTTGACTTTACATAGTGCACCAAGAGATTGCCTTTCGCTTACGGCCATACCAGCCTGAATACGCCCGATCTCGTCCGATCTCGGAAGCTAAGCAGGGTCGGGCCTGGTTAGTACTTGGATGGGAGACCGCCTGGGAATACCAGGTGCTGTAAGCGTTTTGCTCCAGCAGAGGGTTCTCTTGTGTCATGCGTGGAGCAACTCCCTTTTATTTATCACCCTAATAGTGTTGTGTCTTTTTATTGGACTAAATGCAGTTTGTTAGTGCTTCCCTGCCCTGCCCTGATCAAATCAAATAATGGACAATGCGTTTACCTCAAAATCTAGGCAGTGCATTCAGCATTTGTTTTTAGGCTAGGAGACTGTCAATGTCTGTAGTCCATTAGGGCCCTTCAATGTTTTGACTGATTGCCCCCCCCCCCCCCCCCCCAAAAAAAAAAATAAATAATAATATTCCCCCTATTCCCCGTTGACCGTTTGTCCCTGCTTCTGCAGGTTTTCGCTCTCAAAAGTACACCTTTTTAATAGAAATATATGTCCACGACAACATTTAAAACCCTAGCAGGAAACCACTTTTGAGGTCTGGGAAAAACGGAAGACATATCGATTTTGGGGTGTAGTTACCCTTTTTTAGGCAAGTGTGCGCCAGGAAGAGACCTTTGTTTGGTTAAGCGGTGTTGCTGTAGCGCTCATGTGATTGATTGATGCAAATAATCATGATATAATTCTGCCAGGCCGGCATAGGCTACTTTGCAGTTAACATTTGATTGAGAAGGTTTTTGTGGGAAGCCTTTCCTTCTCTACCACAAGAAGGTTATCATTAGCCTCATCGCTAACGGCTACACAAAGTGTAGACATGCGCGCGCTCCGCACGCATGCGCACGGAAACTGGGCAGTCCTGTGCAGTTTCTGAAAGTTGCGTGGAAATACGAATCACTGATGCATTTTGTTCATGTCTTATGATTCACTTGGGCAAATGAATGGATTTTCTAACAAGTTGAAGGGAATGATTTGATTTCCTCCTTAGCTCAAAGCATTTTGTAATGTTGTTGAATTTCGGTGTAATGTCTGTATTTCGTGATTCCGTGTGGGCGCGCTGTATTTTATAGGGCCCAGGTCCATGAAGTTGTCATAAGTATGAACCTAGGATATGCCCTCTTTTTCCCCCCCACAAGAGTGAAATATATGGTCTGGAAATGCGAGCAAGGTTTGAGCTTTTCAGTGTGTGTCACAAGGTGGACAATTCTCTGTCCCCCTAAGAGTAAGCGACACGTTGACTTTACATAGTGCACCAAGAGATTGCCTTTCGCTTACGGCCATACCAGCCTGAATACGCCCGATCTCGTCCGATCTCGGAAGCTAAGCAGGGTCGGGCCTGGTTAGTACTTGGATGGGAGACCGCCTGGGAATACCAGGTGCTGTAAGCGTTTTGCTCCAGCAGAGGGTTCTCTTGTGTCATGCGTGGAGCAACTCCCTTTTATTTATCACCCTAATAGTGTTGTGTCTTTTTATTGGACTAAATGCAGTTTGTTAGTGCTTCCCTGCCCTGCCCTGATCAAATCAAATAATGGACAATGCGTTTACCTCAAAATCTAGGCAGTGCATTCAGCATTTGTTTTTAGGCTAGGAGACTGTCAATGTCTGTAGTCCATTAGGGCCCTTCAATGTTTTGACTGATTGCCCCCCCCCCCCCCCCCCCCCCCCCCCCCCCCCCCCCAAAAATAAATAAATAATAATATTCCCCCTATTCCCCGTTGACCGTTTGTCCCTGCTTCTGCAGGTTTTCGCTCTCAAAAGTACACCTTTTTAATAGAAATATATGTCCACGACAACATTTAAAACCCTAGCAGGAAACCACTTTTGAGGTCTGGGAAAAACGGAAGACATATCGATTTTGGGGTGTAGTTACCCTTTTTTAGGCAAGTGTGCGCCAGGAAGAGACCTTTGTTTGGTTAAGCGGTGTTGCTGTAGCGCTCATGTGATTGATTGATGCAAATAATCATGATATAATTCTGCCAGGCCGGCATAGGCTACTTTGCAGTTAACATTTGATTGAGAAGGTTTTTGTGGGAAGCCTTTCCTTCTCTACCACAAGAAGGTTATCATTAGCCTCATCGCTAACGGCTACACAAAGTGTAGACATGCGCGCGCTCCGCACGCATGCGCACAGAAACTGGGCAGTCCTGTGCAGTTTCTGAAAGTTGCGTGGAAATACGAATCACTGATGCATTTTGTTCATGTCTTATGATTCACTTGGGCAAATGAATGGATTTTCTAACAAGTTGAAGGGAATTATTTGATTTCCTCCTTAGCTCAAAGCATTTTGTAATGTTGTTGAATTTCGGTGTAATGTCTGTATTTCGTGATTCCGTGTGGGCGCGCTGTATTTTATAGGGCCCAGGTCCATGAAGTTGTCATAAGTATGAACCTAGGATATGCCCTCTTTTTCCCCCCCACAAGAGTGAAATATATGGTCTGGAAATGCGAGCAAGGTTTGAGCTTTTCAGTGTGTGTCACAAGGTGGACAATTCTCTGTCCCCCTAAGAGTAAGCGACACGTTGACTTTACATAGTGCACCAAGAGATTGCCTTTCGCTTACGGCCATACCAGCCTGAATACGCCCGATCTCGTCCGATCTCGGAAGCTAAGCAGGGTCGGGCCTGGTTAGTACTTGGATGGGAGACCGCCTGGGAATACCAGGTGCTGTAAGCGTTTTGCTCCAGCAGAGGGTTCTCTTGTGTCATGCGTGGAGCAACTCCCTTTTATTTATCACCCTAATAGTGTTGTGTCTTTTTATTGGACTAAATGCAGTTTGTTAGTGCTTCCCTGCCCTGCCCTGATCAAATCAAATAATGGACAATGCGTTTACCTCAAAATCTAGGCAGTGCATTCAGCATTTGTTTTTAGGCTAGGAGACTGTCAATGTCTGTAGTCCATTAGGGCCCTTCAATGTTTTGACTGATTGCCCCCCCCCCCAAAAAAATAAATAAATAATAATATTCCCCCTATTCCCCGTTGACCGTTTGTCCCTGCTTCTGCAGGTTTTCGCTCTCAAAAGTACACCTTTTTAATAGAAATATATGTCCACGACAACATTTAAAACCCTAGCAGGAAACCACTTTTGAGGTCTGGGAAAAACGGAAGACATATCGATTTTGGGGTGTAGTTACCCTTTTTTAGGCAAGTGTGCGCCAGGAAGAGACCTTTGTTTGGTTAAGCGGTGTTGCTGTAGCGCTCATGTGATTGATTGATGCAAATAATCATGATATAATTCTGCCAGGCCGGCATAGGCTACTTTGCAGTTAACATTTGATTGAGAAGGTTTTTGTGGGAAGCCTTTCCTTCTCTACCACAAGAAGGTTATCATTAGCCTCATCGCTAACGGCTACACAAAGTGTAGACATGCGCGCGCTCCGCACGCATGCGCACAGAAACTGGGCAGTCCTGTGCAGTTTCTGAAAGTTGCGTGGAAATACGAATCACTGATGCATTTTGTTCATGTCTTATGATTCACTTGGGCAAATGAATGGATTTTCTAACAAGTTGAAGGGAATTATTTGATTTCCTCCTTAGCTCAAAGCATTTTGTAATGTTGTTGAATTTCGGTGTAATGTCTGTATTTCGTGATTCCGTGTGGGCGCGCTGTATTTTATAGGGCCCAGGTCCATGAAGTTGTCATAAGTATGAACCTAGGATATGCCCTCTTTTTCCCCCCCACAAGAGTGAAATATATGGTCTGGAAATGCGAGCAAGGTTTGAGCTTTTCAGTGTGTGTCACAAGGTGGACAATTCTCTGTCCCCCTAAGAGTAAGCGACACGTTGACTTTACATAGTGCACCAAGAGATTGCCTTTCGCTTACGGCCATACCAGCCTGAATACGCCCGATCTCGTCCGATCTCGGAAGCTAAGCAGGGTCGGGCCTGGTTAGTACTTGGATGGGAGACCGCCTGGGAATACCAGGTGCTGTAAGCGTTTTGCTCCAGCAGAGGGTTCTCTTGTGTCATGCGTGGAGCAACTCCCTTTTATTTATCACCCTAATAGTGTTGTGTCTTTTTATTGGACTAAATGCAGTTTGTTAGTGCTTCCCTGCCCTGCCCTGATCAAATCAAATAATGGACAATGCGTTTACCTCAAAATCTAGGCAGTGCATTCAGCATTTGTTTTTAGGCTAGGAGACTGTCAATGTCTGTAGTCCATTAGGGCCCTTCAATGTTTTGACTGATTGCCCCCCCCCCCCCCCCCCAAAAAAAAATAAATAATAATATTCCCCCTATTCCCCGTTGACCGTTTGTCCCTGCTTCTGCAGGTTTTCGCTCTCAAAAGTACACCTTTTTAATAGAAATATATGTCCACGACAACATTTAAAACCCTAGCAGGAAACCACTTTTGAGGTCTGGGAAAAACGGAAGACATATCGATTTTGGGGTGTAGTTACCCTTTTTTAGGCAAGTGTGCGCCAGGAAGAGACCTTTGTTTGGTTAAGCGGTGTTGCTGTAGCGCTCATGTGATTGATTGATGCAAATAATCATGATATAATTCTGCCAGGCCGGCATAGGCTACTTTGCAGTTAACATTTGATTGAGAAGGTTTTTGTGGGAAGCCTTTCCTTCTCTACCACAAGAAGGTTATCATTAGCCTCATCGCTAACGGCTACACAAAGTGTAGACATGCGCGCGCTCCGCACGCATGCGCACAGAAACTGGGCAGTCCTGTGCAGTTTCTGAAAGTTGCGTGGAAATACGAATCACTGATGCATTTTGTTCATGTCTTATGATTCACTTGGGCAAATGAATGGATTTTCTAACAAGTTGAAGGGAATTATTTGATTTCCTCCTTAGCTCAAAGCATTTTGTAATGTTGTTGAATTTCGGTGTAATGTCTGTATTTCGTGATTCCGTGTGGGCGCGCTGTATTTTATAGGGCCCAGGTCCATGAAGTTGTCATAAGTATGAACCTAGGATATGCCCTCTTTTTCCCCCCCACAAGAGTGAAATATATGGTCTGGAAATGCGAGCAAGGTTTGAGCTTTTCAGTGTGTGTCACAAGGTGGACAATTCTCTGTCCCCCTAAGAGTAAGCGACACGTTGACTTTACATAGTGCACCAAGAGATTGCCTTTCGCTTACGGCCATACCAGCCTGAATACGCCCGATCTCGTCCGATCTCGGAAGCTAAGCAGGGTCGGGCCTGGTTAGTACTTGGATGGGAGACCGCCTGGGAATACCAGGTGCTGTAAGCGTTTTGCTCCAGCAGAGGGTTCTCTTGTGTCATGCGTGGAGCAACTCCCTTTTATTTATCACCCTAATAGTGTTGTGTCTTTTTATTGGACTAAATGCAGTTTGTTAGTGCTTCCCTGCCCTGCCCTGATCAAATCAAATAATGGACAATGCGTTTACCTCAAAATCTAGGCAGTGCATTCAGCATTTGTTTTTAGGCTAGGAGACTGTCAATGTCTGTAGTCCATTAGGGCCCTTCAATGTTTTGACTGATTGCCCCCCCCCCCCCCCCCCCAAAAAATAAATAAATAATAATATTCCCCCTATTCCCCGTTGACCGTTTGTCCCTGCTTCTGCAGGTTTTCGCTCTCAAAAGTACACCTTTTTAATAGAAATATATGTCCACGACAACATTTAAAACCCTAGCAGGAAACCACTTTTGAGGTCTGGGAAAAACGGAAGACATATCGATTTTGGGGTGTAGTTACCCTTTTTTAGGCAAGTGTGCGCCAGGAAGAGACCTTTGTTTGGTTAAGCGGTGTTGCTGTAGCGCTCATGTGATTGATTGATGCAAATAATCATGATATAATTCTGCCAGGCCGGCATAGGCTACTTTGCAGTTAACATTTGATTGAGAAGGTTTTTGTGGGAAGCCTTTCCTTCTCTACCACAAGAAGGTTATCATTAGCCTCATCGCTAACGGCTACACAAAGTGTAGACATGCGCGCGCTCCGCACGCATGCGCACGGAAACTGGGCAGTCCTGTGCAGTTTCTGAAAGTTGCGTGGAAATACGAATCACTGATGCATTTTGTTCATGTCTTATGATTCACTTGGGCAAATGAATGGATTTTCTAACAAGTTGAAGGGAATTATTTGATTTCCTCCTTAGCTCAAAGCATTTTGTAATGTTGTTGAATTTCGGTGTAATGTCTGTATTTCGTGATTCCGTGTGGGCGCGCTGTATTTTATAGGGCCCAGGTCCATGAAGTTGTCATAAGTATGAACCTAGGATATGCCCTCTTTTTCCCCCCCACAAGAGTGAAATATATGGTCTGGAAATGCGAGCAAGGTTTGAGCTTTTCAGTGTGTGTCACAAGGTGGACAATTCTCTGTCCCCCTAAGAGTAAGCGACACGTTGACTTTACATAGTGCACCAAGAGATTGCCTTTCGCTTACGGCCATACCAGCCTGAATACGCCCGATCTCGTCCGATCTCGGAAGCTAAGCAGGGTCGGGCCTGGTTAGTACTTGGATGGGAGACCGCCTGGGAATACCAGGTGCTGTAAGCGTTTTGCTCCAGCAGAGGGTTCTCTTGTGTCATGCGTGGAGCAACTCCCTTTTATTTATCACCCTAATAGTGTTGTGTCTTTTTATTGGACTAAATGCAGTTTGTTAGTGCTTCCCTGCCCTGCCCTGATCAAATCAAATAATGGACAATGCGTTTACCTCAAAATCTAGGCAGTGCATTCAGCATTTGTTTTTAGGCTAGGAGACTGTCAATGTCTGTAGTCCATTAGGGCCCTTCAATGTTTTGACTGATTGCCCCCCCCCCCCCCCCCCCCCCCCCCAAAAAATAAATAAATAATAATATTCCCCCTATTCCCCGTTGACCGTTTGTCCCTGCTTCTGCAGGTTTTCGCTCTCAAAAGTACACCTTTTTAATAGAAATATATGTCCACGACAACATTTAAAACCCTAGCAGGAAACCACTTTTGAGGTCTGGGAAAAACGGAAGACATATCGATTTTGGGGTGTAGTTACCCTTTTTTAGGCAAGTGTGCGCCAGGAAGAGACCTTTGTTTGGTTAAGCGGTGTTGCTGTAGCGCTCATGTGATTGATTGATGCAAATAATCATGATATAATTCTGCCAGGCCGGCATAGGCTACTTTGCAGTTAACATTTGATTGAGAAGGTTTTTGTGGGAAGCCTTTCCTTCTCTACCACAAGAAGGTTATCATTAGCCTCATCGCTAACGGCTACACAAAGTGTAGACATGCGCGCGCTCCGCACGCATGCGCACGGAAACTGGGCAGTCCTGTGCAGTTTCTGAAAGTTGCGTGGAAATACGAATCACTGATGCATTTTGTTCATGTCTTATGATTCACTTGGGCAAATGAATGGATTTTCTAACAAGTTGAAGGGAATGATTTGATTTCCTCCTTAGCTCAAAGCATTTTGTAATGTTGTTGAATTTCGGTGTAATGTCTGTATTTCGTGATTCCGTGTGGGCGCGCTGTATTTTATAGGGCCCAGGTCCATGAAGTTGTCATAAGTATGAACCTAGGATATGCCCTCTTTTTCCCCCCCACAAGAGTGAAATATATGGTCTGGAAATGCGAGCAAGGTTTGAGCTTTTCAGTGTGTGTCACAAGGTGGACAATTCTCTGTCCCCCTAAGAGTAAGCGACACGTTGACTTTACATAGTGCACCAAGAGATTGCCTTTCGCTTACGGCCATACCAGCCTGAATACGCCCGATCTCGTCCGATCTCGGAAGCTAAGCAGGGTCGGGCCTGGTTAGTACTTGGATGGGAGACCGCCTGGGAATACCAGGTGCTGTAAGCGTTTTGCTCCAGCAGAGGGTTCTCTTGTGTCATGCGTGGAGCAACTCCCTTTTATTTATCACCCTAATAGTGTTGTGTCTTTTTATTGGACTAAATGCAGTTTGTTAGTGCTTCCCTGCCCTGCCCTGATCAAATCAAATAATGGACAATGCGTTTACCTCAAAATCTAGGCAGTGCATTCAGCATTTGTTTTTAGGCTAGGAGACTGTCAATGTCTGTAGTCCATTAGGGCCCTTCAATGTTTTGACTGATTGCCCCCCCCCCCCCCCCCAAAAAAATAAATAAATAATAATATTCCCCCTATTCCCCGTTGACCGTTTGTCCCTGCTTCTGCAGGTTTTCGCTCTCAAAAGTACACCTTTTTAATAGAAATATATGTCCACGACAACATTTAAAACCCTAGCAGGAAACCACTTTTGAGGTCTGGGAAAAACGGAAGACATATCGATTTTGGGGTGTAGTTACCCTTTTTTAGGCAAGTGTGCGCCAGGAAGAGACCTTTGTTTGGTTAAGCGGTGTTGCTGTAGCGCTCATGTGATTGATTGATGCAAATAATCATGATATAATTCTGCCAGGCCGGCATAGGCTACTTTGCAGTTAACATTTGATTGAGAAGGTTTTTGTGGGAAGCCTTTCCTTCTCTACCACAAGAAGGTTATCATTAGCCTCATCGCTAACGGCTACACAAAGTGTAGACATGCGCGCGCTCCGCACGCATGCGCACGGAAACTGGGCAGTCCTGTGCAGTTTCTGAAAGTTGCGTGGAAATACGAATCACTGATGCATTTTGTTCATGTCTTATGATTCACTTGGGCAAATGAATGGATTTTCTAACAAGTTGAAGGGAATGATTTGATTTCCTCCTTAGCTCAAAGCATTTTGTAATGTTGTTGAATTTCGGTGTAATGTCTGTATTTCGTGATTCCGTGTGGGCGCGCTGTATTTTATAGGGCCCAGGTCCATGAAGTTGTCATAAGTATGAACCTAGGATATGCCCTCTTTTTCCCCCCCACAAGAGTGAAATATATGGTCTGGAAATGCGAGCAAGGTTTGAGCTTTTCAGTGTGTGTCACAAGGTGGACAATTCTCTGTCCCCCTAAGAGTAAGCGACACGTTGACTTTACATAGTGCACCAAGAGATTGCCTTTCGCTTACGGCCATACCAGCCTGAATACGCCCGATCTCGTCCGATCTCGGAAGCTAAGCAGGGTCGGGCCTGGTTAGTACTTGGATGGGAGACCGCCTGGGAATACCAGGTGCTGTAAGCGTTTTGCTCCAGCAGAGGGTTCTCTTGTGTCATGCGTGGAGCAACTCCCTTTTATTTATCACCCTAATAGTGTTGTGTCTTTTTATTGGACTAAATGCAGTTTGTTAGTGCTTCCCTGCCCTGCCCTGATCAAATCAAATAATGGACAATGCGTTTACCTCAAAATCTAGGCAGTGCATTCAGCATTTGTTTTTAGGCTAGGAGACTGTCAATGTCTGTAGTCCATTAGGGCCCTTCAATGTTTTGACTGATTGCCCCCCCCCCCCCCCCCCCCCCCCCCAAAAATAAATAAATAATAATATTCCCCCTATTCCCCGTTGACCGTTTGTCCCTGCTTCTGCAGGTTTTCGCTCTCAAAAGTACACCTTTTTAATAGAAATATATGTCCACGACAACATTTAAAACCCTAGCAGGAAACCACTTTTGAGGTCTGGGAAAAACGGAAGACATATCGATTTTGGGGTGTAGTTACCCTTTTTTAGGCAAGTGTGCGCCAGGAAGAGACCTTTGTTTGGTTAAGCGGTGTTGCTGTAGCGCTCATGTGATTGATTGATGCAAATAATCATGATATAATTCTGCCAGGCCGGCATAGGCTACTTTGCAGTTAACATTTGATTGAGAAGGTTTTTGTGGGAAGCCTTTCCTTCTCTACCACAAGAAGGTTATCATTAGCCTCATCGCTAACGGCTACACAAAGTGTAGACATGCGCGCGCTCCGCACGCATGCGCACGGAAACTGGGCAGTCCTGTGCAGTTTCTGAAAGTTGCGTGGAAATACGAATCACTGATGCATTTTGTTCATGTCTTATGATTCACTTGGGCAAATGAATGGATTTTCTAACAAGTTGAAGGGAATGATTTGATTTCCTCCTTAGCTCAAAGCATTTTGTAATGTTGTTGAATTTCGGTGTAATGTCTGTATTTCGTGATTCCGTGTGGGCGCGCTGTATTTTATAGGGCCCAGGTCCATGAAGTTGTCATAAGTATGAACCTAGGATATGCCCTCTTTTTCCCCCCCACAAGAGTGAAATATATGGTCTGGAAATGCGAGCAAGGTTTGAGCTTTTCAGTGTGTGTCACAAGGTGGACAATTCTCTGTCCCCCTAAGAGTAAGCGACACGTTGACTTTACATAGTGCACCAAGAGATTGCCTTTCGCTTACGGCCATACCAGCCTGAATACGCCCGATCTCGTCCGATCTCGGAAGCTAAGCAGGGTCGGGCCTGGTTAGTACTTGGATGGGAGACCGCCTGGGAATACCAGGTGCTGTAAGCGTTTTGCTCCAGCAGAGGGTTCTCTTGTGTCATGCGTGGAGCAACTCCCTTTTATTTATCACCCTAATAGTGTTGTGTCTTTTTATTGGACTAAATGCAGTTTGTTAGTGCTTCCCTGCCCTGCCCTGATCAAATCAAATAATGGACAATGCGTTTACCTCAAAATCTAGGCAGTGCATTCAGCATTTGTTTTTAGGCTAGGAGACTGTCAATGTCTGTAGTCCATTAGGGCCCTTCAATGTTTTGACTGATTGCCCCCCCCCCCCCCCCCCCCCAAAAAAAATAAATAAATAATAATATTCCCCCTATTCCCCGTTGACCGTTTGTCCCTGCTTCTGCAGGTTTTCGCTCTCAAAAGTACACCTTTTTAATAGAAATATATGTCCACGACAACATTTAAAACCCTAGCAGGAAACCACTTTTGAGGTCTGGGAAAAACGGAAGACATATCGATTTTGGGGTGTAGTTACCCTTTTTTAGGCAAGTGTGCGCCAGGAAGAGACCTTTGTTTGGTTAAGCGGTGTTGCTGTAGCGCTCATGTGATTGATTGATGCAAATAATCATGATATAATTCTGCCAGGCCGGCATAGGCTACTTTGCAGTTAACATTTGATTGAGAAGGTTTTTGTGGGAAGCCTTTCCTTCTCTACCACAAGAAGGTTATCATTAGCCTCATCGCTAACGGCTACACAAAGTGTAGACATGCGCGCGCTCCGCACGCATGCGCACGGAAACTGGGCAGTCCTGTGCAGTTTCTGAAAGTTGCGTGGAAATACGAATCACTGATGCATTTTGTTCATGTCTTATGATTCACTTGGGCAAATGAATGGATTTTCTAACAAGTTGAAGGGAATGATTTGATTTCCTCCTTAGCTCAAAGCATTTTGTAATGTTGTTGAATTTCGGTGTAATGTCTGTATTTCGTGATTCCGTGTGGGCGCGCTGTATTTTATAGGGCCCAGGTCCATGAAGTTGTCATAAGTATGAACCTAGGATATGCCCTCTTTTTCCCCCCCACAAGAGTGAAATATATGGTCTGGAAATGCGAGCAAGGTTTGAGCTTTTCAGTGTGTGTCACAAGGTGGACAATTCTCTGTCCCCCTAAGAGTAAGCGACACGTTGACTTTACATAGTGCACCAAGAGATTGCCTTTCGCTTACGGCCATACCAGCCTGAATACGCCCGATCTCGTCCGATCTCGGAAGCTAAGCAGGGTCGGGCCTGGTTAGTACTTGGATGGGAGACCGCCTGGGAATACCAGGTGCTGTAAGCGTTTTGCTCCAGCAGAGGGTTCTCTTGTGTCATGCGTGGAGCAACTCCCTTTTATTTATCACCCTAATAGTGTTGTGTCTTTTTATTGGACTAAATGCAGTTTGTTAGTGCTTCCCTGCCCTGCCCTGATCAAATCAAATAATGGACAATGCGTTTACCTCAAAATCTAGGCAGTGCATTCAGCATTTGTTTTTAGGCTAGGAGACTGTCAATGTCTGTAGTCCATTAGGGCCCTTCAATGTTTTGACTGATTGCCCCCCCCCCCCCCCCCCCCCAAAAAAATAAATAAATAATAATATTCCCCCTATTCCCCGTTGACCGTTTGTCCCTGCTTCTGCAGGTTTTCGCTCTCAAAAGTACACCTTTTTAATAGAAATATATGTCCACGACAACATTTAAAACCCTAGCAGGAAACCACTTTTGAGGTCTGGGAAAAACGGAAGACATATCGATTTTGGGGTGTAGTTACCCTTTTTTAGGCAAGTGTGCGCCAGGAAGAGACCTTTGTTTGGTTAAGCGGTGTTGCTGTAGCGCTCATGTGATTGATTGATGCAAATAATCATGATATAATTCTGCCAGGCCGGCATAGGCTACTTTGCAGTTAACATTTGATTGAGAAGGTTTTTGTGGGAAGCCTTTCCTTCTCTACCACAAGAAGGTTATCATTAGCCTCATCGCTAACGGCTACACAAAGTGTAGACATGCGCGCGCTCCGCACGCATGCGCACGGAAACTGGGCAGTCCTGTGCAGTTTCTGAAAGTTGCGTGGAAATACGAATCACTGATGCATTTTGTTCATGTCTTATGATTCACTTGGGCAAATGAATGGATTTTCTAACAAGTTGAAGGGAATGATTTGATTTCCTCCTTAGCTCAAAGCATTTTGTAATGTTGTTGAATTTCGGTGTAATGTCTGTATTTCGTGATTCCGTGTGGGCGCGCTGTATTTTATAGGGCCCAGGTCCATGAAGTTGTCATAAGTATGAACCTAGGATATGCCCTCTTTTTCCCCCCCACAAGAGTGAAATATATGGTCTGGAAATGCGAGCAAGGTTTGAGCTTTTCAGTGTGTGTCACAAGGTGGACAATTCTCTGTCCCCCTAAGAGTAAGCGACACGTTGACTTTACATAGTGCACCAAGAGATTGCCTTTCGCTTACGGCCATACCAGCCTGAATACGCCCGATCTCGTCCGATCTCGGAAGCTAAGCAGGGTCGGGCCTGGTTAGTACTTGGATGGGAGACCGCCTGGGAATACCAGGTGCTGTAAGCGTTTTGCTCCAGCAGAGGGTTCTCTTGTGTCATGCGTGGAGCAACTCCCTTTTATTTATCACCCTAATAGTGTTGTGTCTTTTTATTGGACTAAATGCAGTTTGTTAGTGCTTCCCTGCCCTGCCCTGATCAAATCAAATAATGGACAATGCGTTTACCTCAAAATCTAGGCAGTGCATTCAGCATTTGTTTTTAGGCTAGGAGACTGTCAATGTCTGTAGTCCATTAGGGCCCTTCAATGTTTTGACTGATTGCCCCCCCCCCCCCCCCCCCAAAAAATAAATAAATAATAATATTCCCCTATTCCCCGTTGACCGTTTGTCCCTGCTTCTGCAGGTTTTCGCTCTCAAAAGTACACCTTTTTAATAGAAATATATGTCCACGACAACATTTAAAACCCTAGCAGGAAACCACTTTTGAGGTCTGGGAAAAACGGAAGACATATCGATTTTGGGGTGTAGTTACCCTTTTTTAGGCAAGTGTGCGCCAGGAAGAGACCTTTGTTTGGTTAAGCGGTGTTGCTGTAGCGCTCATGTGATTGATTGATGCAAATAATCATGATATAATTCTGCCAGGCCGGCATAGGCTACTTTGCAGTTAACATTTGATTGAGAAGGTTTTTGTGGGAAGCCTTTCCTTCTCTACCACAAGAAGGTTATCATTAGCCTCATCGCTAACGGCTACACAAAGTGTAGACATGCGCGCGCTCCGCACGCATGCGCACGGAAACTGGGCAGTCCTGTGCAGTTTCTGAAAGTTGCGTGGAAATACGAATCACTGATGCATTTTGTTCATGTCTTATGATTCACTTGGGCAAATGAATGGATTTTCTAACAAGTTGAAGGGAATGATTTGATTTCCTCCTTAGCTCAAAGCATTTTGTAATGTTGTTGAATTTCGGTGTAATGTCTGTATTTCGTGATTCCGTGTGGGCGCGCTGTATTTTATAGGGCCCAGGTCCATGAAGTTGTCATAAGTATGAACCTAGGATATGCCCTCTTTTTCCCCCCCACAAGAGTGAAATATATGGTCTGGAAATGCGAGCAAGGTTTGAGCTTTTCAGTGTGTGTCACAAGGTGGACAATTCTCTGTCCCCCTAAGAGTAAGCGACACGTTGACTTTACATAGTGCACCAAGAGATTGCCTTTCGCTTACGGCCATACCAGCCTGAATACGCCCGATCTCGTCCGATCTCGGAAGCTAAGCAGGGTCGGGCCTGGTTAGTACTTGGATGGGAGACCGCCTGGGAATACCAGGTGCTGTAAGCGTTTTGCTCCAGCAGAGGGTTCTCTTGTGTCATGCGTGGAGCAACTCCCTTTTATTTATCACCCTAATAGTGTTGTGTCTTTTTATTGGACTAAATGCAGTTTGTTAGTGCTTCCCTGCCCTGCCCTGATCAAATCAAATAATGGACAATGCGTTTACCTCAAAATCTAGGCAGTGCATTCAGCATTTGTTTTTAGGCTAGGAGACTGTCAATGTCTGTAGTCCATTAGGGCCCTTCAATGTTTTGACTGATTGCCCCCCCCCCCCCCCCCCCCCCCCCCCCAAAAAATAAATAAATAATAATATTCCCCCTATTCCCCGTTGACCGTTTGTCCCTGCTTCTGCAGGTTTTCGCTCTCAAAAGTACACCTTTTTAATAGAAATATATGTCCACGACAACATTTAAAACCCTAGCAGGAAACCACTTTTGAGGTCTGGGAAAAACGGAAGACATATCGATTTTGGGGTGTAGTTACCCTTTTTTAGGCAAGTGTGCGCCAGGAAGAGACCTTTGTTTGGTTAAGCGGTGTTGCTGTAGCGCTCATGTGATTGATTGATGCAAATAATCATGATATAATTCTGCCAGGCCGGCATAGGCTACTTTGCAGTTAACATTTGATTGAGAAGGTTTTTGTGGGAAGCCTTTCCTTCTCTACCACAAGAAGGTTATCATTAGCCTCATCGCTAACGGCTACACAAAGTGTAGACATGCGCGCGCTCCGCACGCATGCGCACGGAAACTGGGCAGTCCTGTGCAGTTTCTGAAAGTTGCGTGGAAATACGAATCACTGATGCATTTTGTTCATGTCTTATGATTCACTTGGGCAAATGAATGGATTTTCTAACAAGTTGAAGGGAATGATTTGATTTCCTCCTTAGCTCAAAGCATTTTGTAATGTTGTTGAATTTCGGTGTAATGTCTGTATTTCGTGATTCCGTGTGGGCGCGCTGTATTTTATAGGGCCCAGGTCCATGAAGTTGTCATAAGTATGAACCTAGGATATGCCCTCTTTTTCCCCCCCACAAGAGTGAAATATATGGTCTGGAAATGCGAGCAAGGTTTGAGCTTTTCAGTGTGTGTCACAAGGTGGACAATTCTCTGTCCCCCTAAGAGTAAGCGACACGTTGACTTTACATAGTGCACCAAGAGATTGCCTTTCGCTTACGGCCATACCAGCCTGAATACGCCCGATCTCGTCCGATCTCGGAAGCTAAGCAGGGTCGGGCCTGGTTAGTACTTGGATGGGAGACCGCCTGGGAATACCAGGTGCTGTAAGCGTTTTGCTCCAGCAGAGGGTTCTCTTGTGTCATGCGTGGAGCAACTCCCTTTTATTTATCACCCTAATAGTGTTGTGTCTTTTTATTGGACTAAATGCAGTTTGTTAGTGCTTCCCTGCCCTGCCCTGATCAAATCAAATAATGGACAATGCGTTTACCTCAAAATCTAGGCAGTGCATTCAGCATTTGTTTTTAGGCTAGGAGACTGTCAATGTCTGTAGTCCATTAGGGCCCTTCAATGTTTTGACTGATTGCCCCCCCCCCCAAAAAAATAAATAAATAATAATATTCCCCCTATTCCCCGTTGACCGTTTGTCCCTGCTTCTGCAGGTTTTCGCTCTCAAAAGTACACCTTTTTAATAGAAATATATGTCCACGACAACATTTAAAACCCTAGCAGGAAACCACTTTTGAGGTCTGGGAAAAACGGAAGACATATCGATTTTGGGGTGTAGTTACCCTTTTTTAGGCAAGTGTGCGCCAGGAAGAGACCTTTGTTTGGTTAAGCGGTGTTGCTGTAGCGCTCATGTGATTGATTGATGCAAATAATCATGATATAATTCTGCCAGGCCGGCATAGGCTACTTTGCAGTTAACATTTGATTGAGAAGGTTTTTGTGGGAAGCCTTTCCTTCTCTACCACAAGAAGGTTATCATTAGCCTCATCGCTAACGGCTACACAAAGTGTAGACATGCGCGCGCTCCGCACGCATGCGCACGGAAACTGGGCAGTCCTGTGCAGTTTCTGAAAGTTGCGTGGAAATACGAATCACTGATGCATTTTGTTCATGTCTTATGATTCACTTGGGCAAATGAATGGATTTTCTAACAAGTTGAAGGGAATGATTTGATTTCCTCCTTAGCTCAAAGCATTTTGTAATGTTGTTGAATTTCGGTGTAATGTCTGTATTTCGTGATTCCGTGTGGGCGCGCTGTATTTTATAGGGCCCAGGTCCATGAAGTTGTCATAAGTATGAACCTAGGATATGCCCTCTTTTTCCCCCCCACAAGAGTGAAATATATGGTCTGGAAATGCGAGCAAGGTTTGAGCTTTTCAGTGTGTGTCACAAGGTGGACAATTCTCTGTCCCCCTAAGAGTAAGCGACACGTTGACTTTACATAGTGCACCAAGAGATTGCCTTTCGCTTACGGCCATACCAGCCTGAATACGCCCGATCTCGTCCGATCTCGGAAGCTAAGCAGGGTCGGGCCTGGTTAGTACTTGGATGGGAGACCGCCTGGGAATACCAGGTGCTGTAAGCGTTTTGCTCCAGCAGAGGGTTCTCTTGTGTCATGCGTGGAGCAACTCCCTTTTATTTATCACCCTAATAGTGTTGTGTCTTTTTATTGGACTAAATGCAGTTTGTTAGTGCTTCCCTGCCCTGCCCTGATCAAATCAAATAATGGACAATGCGTTTACCTCAAAATCTAGGCAGTGCATTCAGCATTTGTTTTTAGGCTAGGAGACTGTCAATGTCTGTAGTCCATTAGGGCCCTTCAATGTTTTGACTGATTGCCCCCCCCCCCCCCCCCCCCCCCCAAAAATAAATAAATAATAATATTCCCCCTATTCCCCGTTGACCGTTTGTCCCTGCTTCTGCAGGTTTTCGCTCTCAAAAGTACACCTTTTTAATAGAAATATATGTCCACGACAACATTTAAAACCCTAGCAGGAAACCACTTTTGAGGTCTGGGAAAAACGGAAGACATATCGATTTTGGGGTGTAGTTACCCTTTTTTAGGCAAGTGTGCGCCAGGAAGAGACCTTTGTTTGGTTAAGCGGTGTTGCTGTAGCGCTCATGTGATTGATTGATGCAAATAATCATGATATAATTCTGCCAGGCCGGCATAGGCTACTTTGCAGTTAACATTTGATTGAGAAGGTTTTTGTGGGAAGCCTTTCCTTCTCTACCACAAGAAGGTTATCATTAGCCTCATCGCTAACGGCTACACAAAGTGTAGACATGCGCGCGCTCCGCACGCATGCGCACGGAAACTGGGCAGTCCTGTGCAGTTTCTGAAAGTTGCGTGGAAATACGAATCACTGATGCATTTTGTTCATGTCTTATGATTCACTTGGGCAAATGAATGGATTTTCTAACAAGTTGAAGGGAATGATTTGATTTCCTCCTTAGCTCAAAGCATTTTGTAATGTTGTTGAATTTCGGTGTAATGTCTGTATTTCGTGATTCCGTGTGGGCGCGCTGTATTTTATAGGGCCCAGGTCCATGAAGTTGTCATAAGTATGAACCTAGGATATGCCCTCTTTTTCCCCCCCACAAGAGTGAAATATATGGTCTGGAAATGCGAGCAAGGTTTGAGCTTTTCAGTGTGTGTCACAAGGTGGACAATTCTCTGTCCCCCTAAGAGTAAGCGACACGTTGACTTTACATAGTGCACCAAGAGATTGCCTTTCGCTTACGGCCATACCAGCCTGAATACGCCCGATCTCGTCCGATCTCGGAAGCTAAGCAGGGTCGGGCCTGGTTAGTACTTGGATGGGAGACCGCCTGGGAATACCAGGTGCTGTAAGCGTTTTGCTCCAGCAGAGGGTTCTCTTGTGTCATGCGTGGAGCAACTCCCTTTTATTTATCACCCTAATAGTGTTGTGTCTTTTTATTGGACTAAATGCAGTTTGTTAGTGCTTCCCTGCCCTGCCCTGATCAAATCAAATAATGGACAATGCGTTTACCTCAAAATCTAGGCAGTGCATTCAGCATTTGTTTTTAGGCTAGGAGACTGTCAATGTCTGTAGTCCATTAGGGCCCTTCAATGTTTTGACTGATTGCCCCCCCCCCCCCCCCCCCCCAAAAAAATAAATAAATAATAATATTCCCCCTATTCCCCGTTGACCGTTTGTCCCTGCTTCTGCAGGTTTTCGCTCTCAAAAGTACACCTTTTTAATAGAAATATATGTCCACGACAACATTTAAAACCCTAGCAGGAAACCACTTTTGAGGTCTGGGAAAAACGGAAGACATATCGATTTTGGGGTGTAGTTACCCTTTTTTAGGCAAGTGTGCGCCAGGAAGAGACCTTTGTTTGGTTAAGCGGTGTTGCTGTAGCGCTCATGTGATTGATTGATGCAAATAATCATGATATAATTCTGCCAGGCCGGCATAGGCTACTTTGCAGTTAACATTTGATTGAGAAGGTTTTTGTGGGAAGCCTTTCCTTCTCTACCACAAGAAGGTTATCATTAGCCTCATCGCTAACGGCTACACAAAGTGTAGACATGCGCGCGCTCCGCACGCATGCGCACGGAAACTGGGCAGTCCTGTGCAGTTTCTGAAAGTTGCGTGGAAATACGAATCACTGATGCATTTTGTTCATGTCTTATGATTCACTTGGGCAAATGAATGGATTTTCTAACAAGTTGAAGGGAATGATTTGATTTCCTCCTTAGCTCAAAGCATTTTGTAATGTTGTTGAATTTCGGTGTAATGTCTGTATTTCGTGATTCCGTGTGGGCGCGCTGTATTTTATAGGGCCCAGGTCCATGAAGTTGTCATAAGTATGAACCTAGGATATGCCCTCTTTTTCCCCCCCACAAGAGTGAAATATATGGTCTGGAAATGCGAGCAAGGTTTGAGCTTTTCAGTGTGTGTCACAAGGTGGACAATTCTCTGTCCCCCTAAGAGTAAGCGACACGTTGACTTTACATAGTGCACCAAGAGATTGCCTTTCGCTTACGGCCATACCAGCCTGAATACGCCCGATCTCGTCCGATCTCGGAAGCTAAGCAGGGTCGGGCCTGGTTAGTACTTGGATGGGAGACCGCCTGGGAATACCAGGTGCTGTAAGCGTTTTGCTCCAGCAGAGGGTTCTCTTGTGTCATGCGTGGAGCAACTCCCTTTTATTTATCACCCTAATAGTGTTGTGTCTTTTTATTGGACTAAATGCAGTTTGTTAGTGCTTCCCTGCCCTGCCCTGATCAAATCAAATAATGGACAATGCGTTTACCTCAAAATCTAGGCAGTGCATTCAGCATTTGTTTTTAGGCTAGGAGACTGTCAATGTCTGTAGTCCATTAGGGCCCTTCAATGTTTTGACTGATTGCCCCCCCCCCCCCCCCCCCCCCCCCAAAAAAATAAATAAATAATAATATTCCCCCTATTCCCCGTTGACCGTTTGTCCCTGCTTCTGCAGGTTTTCGCTCTCAAAAGTACACCTTTTTAATAGAAATATATGTCCACGACAACATTTAAAACCCTAGCAGGAAACCACTTTTGAGGTCTGGGAAAAACGGAAGACATATCGATTTTGGGGTGTAGTTACCCTTTTTTAGGCAAGTGTGCGCCAGGAAGAGACCTTTGTTTGGTTAAGCGGTGTTGCTGTAGCGCTCATGTGATTGATTGATGCAAATAATCATGATATAATTCTGCCAGGCCGGCATAGGCTACTTTGCAGTTAACATTTGATTGAGAAGGTTTTTGTGGGAAGCCTTTCCTTCTCTACCACAAGAAGGTTATCATTAGCCTCATCGCTAACGGCTACACAAAGTGTAGACATGCGCGCGCTCCGCACGCATGCGCACGGAAACTGGGCAGTCCTGTGCAGTTTCTGAAAGTTGCGTGGAAATACGAATCACTGATGCATTTTGTTCATGTCTTATGATTCACTTGGGCAAATGAATGGATTTTCTAACAAGTTGAAGGGAATGATTTGATTTCCTCCTTAGCTCAAAGCATTTTGTAATGTTGTTGAATTTCGGTGTAATGTCTGTATTTCGTGATTCCGTGTGGGCGCGCTGTATTTTATAGGGCCCAGGTCCATGAAGTTGTCATAAGTATGAACCTAGGATATGCCCTCTTTTTCCCCCCCACAAGAGTGAAATATATGGTCTGGAAATGCGAGCAAGGTTTGAGCTTTTCAGTGTGTGTCACAAGGTGGACAATTCTCTGTCCCCCTAAGAGTAAGCGACACGTTGACTTTACATAGTGCACCAAGAGATTGCCTTTCGCTTACGGCCATACCAGCCTGAATACGCCCGATCTCGTCCGATCTCGGAAGCTAAGCAGGGTCGGGCCTGGTTAGTACTTGGATGGGAGACCGCCTGGGAATACCAGGTGCTGTAAGCGTTTTGCTCCAGCAGAGGGTTCTCTTGTGTCATGCGTGGAGCAACTCCCTTTTATTTATCACCCTAATAGTGTTGTGTCTTTTTATTGGACTAAATGCAGTTTGTTAGTGCTTCCCTGCCCTGCCCTGATCAAATCAAATAATGGACAATGCGTTTACCTCAAAATCTAGGCAGTGCATTCAGCATTTGTTTTTAGGCTAGGAGACTGTCAATGTCTGTAGTCCATTAGGGCCCTTCAATGTTTTGACTGATTGCCCCCCCCCCCCCCCCCCCAAAAAATAAATAAATAATAATATTCCCCCTATTCCCCGTTGACCGTTTGTCCCTGCTTCTGCAGGTTTTCGCTCTCAAAAGTACACCTTTTTAATAGAAATATATGTCCACGACAACATTTAAAACCCTAGCAGGAAACCACTTTTGAGGTCTGGGAAAAACGGAAGACATATCGATTTTGGGGTGTAGTTACCCTTTTTTAGGCAAGTGTGCGCCAGGAAGAGACCTTTGTTTGGTTAAGCGGTGTTGCTGTAGCGCTCATGTGATTGATTGATGCAAATAATCATGATATAATTCTGCCAGGCCGGCATAGGCTACTTTGCAGTTAACATTTGATTGAGAAGGTTTTTGTGGGAAGCCTTTCCTTCTCTACCACAAGAAGGTTATCATTAGCCTCATCGCTAACGGCTACACAAAGTGTAGACATGCGCGCGCTCCGCACGCATGCGCACGGAAACTGGGCAGTCCTGTGCAGTTTCTGAAAGTTGCGTGGAAATACGAATCACTGATGCATTTTGTTCATGTCTTATGATTCACTTGGGCAAATGAATGGATTTTCTAACAAGTTGAAGGGAATGATTTGATTTCCTCCTTAGCTCAAAGCATTTTGTAATGTTGTTGAATTTCGGTGTAATGTCTGTATTTCGTGATTCCGTGTGGGCGCGCTGTATTTTATAGGGCCCAGGTCCATGAAGTTGTCATAAGTATGAACCTAGGATATGCCCTCTTTTTCCCCCCCACAAGAGTGAAATATATGGTCTGGAAATGCGAGCAAGGTTTGAGCTTTTCAGTGTGTGTCACAAGGTGGACAATTCTCTGTCCCCCTAAGAGTAAGCGACACGTTGACTTTACATAGTGCACCAAGAGATTGCCTTTCGCTTACGGCCATACCAGCCTGAATACGCCCGATCTCGTCCGATCTCGGAAGCTAAGCAGGGTCGGGCCTGGTTAGTACTTGGATGGGAGACCGCCTGGGAATACCAGGTGCTGTAAGCGTTTTGCTCCAGCAGAGGGTTCTCTTGTGTCATGCGTGGAGCAACTCCCTTTTATTTATCACCCTAATAGTGTTGTGTCTTTTTATTGGACTAAATGCAGTTTGTTAGTGCTTCCCTGCCCTGCCCTGATCAAATCAAATAATGGACAATGCGTTTACCTCAAAATCTAGGCAGTGCATTCAGCATTTGTTTTTAGGCTAGGAGACTGTCAATGTCTGTAGTCCATTAGGGCCCTTCAATGTTTTGACTGATTGCCCCCCCCCCCCCCCCCCCCCCCCCAAAAAAATAAATAAATAATAATATTCCCCCTATTCCCCGTTGACCGTTTGTCCCTGCTTCTGCAGGTTTTCGCTCTCAAAAGTACACCTTTTTAATAGAAATATATGTCCACGACAACATTTAAAACCCTAGCAGGAAACCACTTTTGAGGTCTGGGAAAAACGGAAGACATATCGATTTTGGGGTGTAGTTACCCTTTTTTAGGCAAGTGTGCGCCAGGAAGAGACCTTTGTTTGGTTAAGCGGTGTTGCTGTAGCGCTCATGTGATTGATTGATGCAAATAATCATGATATAATTCTGCCAGGCCGGCATAGGCTACTTTGCAGTTAACATTTGATTGAGAAGGTTTTTGTGGGAAGCCTTTCCTTCTCTACCACAAGAAGGTTATCATTAGCCTCATCGCTAACGGCTACACAAAGTGTAGACATGCGCGCGCTCCGCACGCATGCGCACGGAAACTGGGCAGTCCTGTGCAGTTTCTGAAAGTTGCGTGGAAATACGAATCACTGATGCATTTTGTTCATGTCTTATGATTCACTTGGGCAAATGAATGGATTTTCTAACAAGTTGAAGGGAATGATTTGATTTCCTCCTTAGCTCAAAGCATTTTGTAATGTTGTTGAATTTCGGTGTAATGTCTGTATTTCGTGATTCCGTGTGGGCGCGCTGTATTTTATAGGGCCCAGGTCCATGAAGTTGTCATAAGTATGAACCTAGGATATGCCCTCTTTTTCCCCCCCACAAGAGTGAAATATATGGTCTGGAAATGCGAGCAAGGTTTGAGCTTTTCAGTGTGTGTCACAAGGTGGACAATTCTCTGTCCCCCTAAGAGTAAGCGACACGTTGACTTTACATAGTGCACCAAGAGATTGCCTTTCGCTTACGGCCATACCAGCCTGAATACGCCCGATCTCGTCCGATCTCGGAAGCTAAGCAGGGTCGGGCCTGGTTAGTACTTGGATGGGAGACCGCCTGGGAATACCAGGTGCTGTAAGCGTTTTGCTCCAGCAGAGGGTTCTCTTGTGTCATGCGTGGAGCAACTCCCTTTTATTTATCACCCTAATAGTGTTGTGTCTTTTTATTGGACTAAATGCAGTTTGTTAGTGCTTCCCTGCCCTGCCCTGATCAAATCAAATAATGGACAATGCGTTTACCTCAAAATCTAGGCAGTGCATTCAGCATTTGTTTTTAGGCTAGGAGACTGTCAATGTCTGTAGTCCATTAGGGCCCTTCAATGTTTTGACTGATTGCCCCCCCCCCCCCCCCCCCCCCAAAAATAAATAAATAATAATATTCCCCCTATTCCCCGTTGACCGTTTGTCCCTGCTTCTGCAGGTTTTCGCTCTCAAAAGTACACCTTTTTAATAGAAATATATGTCCACGACAACATTTAAAACCCTAGCAGGAAACCACTTTTGAGGTCTGGGAAAAACGGAAGACATATCGATTTTGGGGTGTAGTTACCCTTTTTTAGGCAAGTGTGCGCCAGGAAGAGACCTTTGTTTGGTTAAGCGGTGTTGCTGTAGCGCTCATGTGATTGATTGATGCAAATAATCATGATATAATTCTGCCAGGCCGGCATAGGCTACTTTGCAGTTAACATTTGATTGAGAAGGTTTTTGTGGGAAGCCTTTCCTTCTCTACCACAAGAAGGTTATCATTAGCCTCATCGCTAACGGCTACACAAAGTGTAGACATGCGCGCGCTCCGCACGCATGCGCACGGAAACTGGGCAGTCCTGTGCAGTTTCTGAAAGTTGCGTGGAAATACGAATCACTGATGCATTTTGTTCATGTCTTATGATTCACTTGGGCAAATGAATGGATTTTCTAACAAGTTGAAGGGAATGATTTGATTTCCTCCTTAGCTCAAAGCATTTTGTAATGTTGTTGAATTTCGGTGTAATGTCTGTATTTCGTGATTCCGTGTGGGCGCGCTGTATTTTATAGGGCCCAGGTCCATGAAGTTGTCATAAGTATGAACCTAGGATATGCCCTCTTTTTCCCCCCCACAAGAGTGAAATATATGGTCTGGAAATGCGAGCAAGGTTTGAGCTTTTCAGTGTGTGTCACAAGGTGGACAATTCTCTGTCCCCCTAAGAGTAAGCGACACGTTGACTTTACATAGTGCACCAAGAGATTGCCTTTCGCTTACGGCCATACCAGCCTGAATACGCCCGATCTCGTCCGATCTCGGAAGCTAAGCAGGGTCGGGCCTGGTTAGTACTTGGATGGGAGACCGCCTGGGAATACCAGGTGCTGTAAGCGTTTTGCTCCAGCAGAGGGTTCTCTTGTGTCATGCGTGGAGCAACTCCCTTTTATTTATCACCCTAATAGTGTTGTGTCTTTTTATTGGACTAAATGCAGTTTGTTAGTGCTTCCCTGCCCTGCCCTGATCAAATCAAATAATGGACAATGCGTTTACCTCAAAATCTAGGCAGTGCATTCAGCATTTGTTTTTAGGCTAGGAGACTGTCAATGTCTGTAGTCCATTAGGGCCCTTCAATGTTTTGACTGATTGCCCCCCCCCCCCCCCCCCAAAAAATAAATAAATAATAATATTCCCCCTATTCCCCGTTGACCGTTTGTCCCTGCTTCTGCAGGTTTTCGCTCTCAAAAGTACACCTTTTTAATAGAAATATATGTCCACGACAACATTTAAAACCCTAGCAGGAAACCACTTTTGAGGTCTGGGAAAAACGGAAGACATATCGATTTTGGGGTGTAGTTACCCTTTTTTAGGCAAGTGTGCGCCAGGAAGAGACCTTTGTTTGGTTAAGCGGTGTTGCTGTAGCGCTCATGTGATTGATTGATGCAAATAATCATGATATAATTCTGCCAGGCCGGCATAGGCTACTTTGCAGTTAACATTTGATTGAGAAGGTTTTTGTGGGAAGCCTTTCCTTCTCTACCACAAGAAGGTTATCATTAGCCTCATCGCTAACGGCTACACAAAGTGTAGACATGCGCGCGCTCCGCACGCATGCGCACGGAAACTGGGCAGTCCTGTGCAGTTTCTGAAAGTTGCGTGGAAATACGAATCACTGATGCATTTTGTTCATGTCTTATGATTCACTTGGGCAAATGAATGGATTTTCTAACAAGTTGAAGGGAATGATTTGATTTCCTCCTTAGCTCAAAGCATTTTGTAATGTTGTTGAATTTCGGTGTAATGTCTGTATTTCGTGATTCCGTGTGGGCGCGCTGTATTTTATAGGGCCCAGGTCCATGAAGTTGTCATAAGTATGAACCTAGGATATGCCCTCTTTTTCCCCCCCACAAGAGTGAAATATATGGTCTGGAAATGCGAGCAAGGTTTGAGCTTTTCAGTGTGTGTCACAAGGTGGACAATTCTCTGTCCCCCTAAGAGTAAGCGACACGTTGACTTTACATAGTGCACCAAGCGATTGCCTTTCGCTTACGGCCATACCAGCCTGAATACGCCCGATCTCGTCCGATCTCGGAAGCTAAGCAGGGTCGGGCCTGGTTAGTACTTGGATGGGAGACCGCCTGGGAATACCAGGTGCTGTAAGCGTTTTGCTCCAGCAGAGGGTTCTCTTGTGTCATGCGTGGAGCAACTCCCTTTTATTTATCACCCTAATAGTGTTGTGTCTTTTTATTGGACTAAATGCAGTTTGTTAGTGCTTCCCTGCCCTGCCCTGATCAAATCAAATAATGGACAATGCGTTTACCTCAAAATCTAGGCAGTGCATTCAGCATTTGTTTTTAGGCTAGGAGACTGTCAATGTCTGTAGTCCATTAGGGCCCTTCAATGTTTTGACTGATTGCCCCCCCCCCCCCCCCCCAAAAATAAATAAATAATAATATTCCCCCTATTCCCCGTTGACCGTTTGTCCCTGCTTCTGCAGGTTTTCGCTCTCAAAAGTACACCTTTTTAATAGAAATATATGTCCACGACAACATTTAAAACCCTAGCAGGAAACCACTTTTGAGGTCTGGGAAAAACGGAAGACATATCGATTTTGGGGTGTAGTTACCCTTTTTTAGGCAAGTGTGCGCCAGGAAGAGACCTTTGTTTGGTTAAGCGGTGTTGCTGTAGCGCTCATGTGATTGATTGATGCAAATAATCATGATA
This sequence comes from Oncorhynchus clarkii lewisi, assembly GCF_045791955.1. Taxonomy (NCBI): domain Eukaryota; kingdom Metazoa; phylum Chordata; class Actinopteri; order Salmoniformes; family Salmonidae; genus Oncorhynchus; species Oncorhynchus clarkii. The sequence goes on from NW_027261017.1 coordinate 53,393, forward strand.
TAATTCTGCCAGGCCGGCATAGGCTACTTTGCAGTTAACATTTGATTGAGAAGGTTTTTGTGGGAAGCCTTTCCTTCTCTACCACAAGAAGGTTATCATTAGCCTCATCGCTAACGGCTACACAAAGTGTAGACATGCGCGCGCTCCGCACGCATGCGCACGGAAACTGGGCAGTCCTGTGCAGTTTCTGAAAGTTGCGTGGAAATACGAATCACTGATGCATTTTGTTCATGTCTTATGATTCACTTGGGCAAATGAATGGATTTTCTAACAAGTTGAAGGGAATGATTTGATTTCCTCCTTAGCTCAAAGCATTTTGTAATGTTGTTGAATTTCGGTGTAATGTCTGTATTTCGTGATTCCGTGTGGGCGCGCTGTATTTTATAGGGCCCAGGTCCATGAAGTTGTCATAAGTATGAACCTAGGATATGCCCTCTTTTTCCCCCCCACAAGAGTGAAATATATGGTCTGGAAATGCGAGCAAGGTTTGAGCTTTTCAGTGTGTGTCACAAGGTGGACAATTCTCTGTCCCCCTAAGAGTAAGCGACACGTTGACTTTACATAGTGCACCAAGAGATTGCCTTTCGCTTACGGCCATACCAGCCTGAGTGAGCACTTCCTGTTTGGAAAGTGAGACAGGTGTTGGTAATTAAGTCGTGAGTGAGTGAGTGTTTGTTTGCTTGAGAGCTTTTTTGGTTATTTTCAACGTTTTTTGAAGTATAATTTAGATTTTTGGCATTTGAACAAGTTTAAGTTTGGTTCGTTTTTTCCCCCTTTGCAGTTTTGCTGCTTGGGGGAGAGTTTTTTGGGTTAAGGTTTTTTACAATGACGGACAACATGGCAATGGCTAATGGAACGGACAAAGACAAAGAAAATGCTCAACGGAAGAAAAATGGAGATGAAGGAGAGATGAAATATGGCAAAGAATTTACGGTGGCAGTGGAGTTGATGGGAGAAGATAGGGTCACGACGATGGAATTACTACGTGCGATTAAAGAGGTGTGTGGAGAGGTGGTGGGATGTAGAGTAAAAGGAGAAAGAAAGTATGAGGTCACGATGAGAAATGGAAAAGGAAAAGAGCGCTTAATGGATGGATTTATGATTAAAGAAACAAGAATTATGGCAAGAGACATGGTTTCCAATGAACTTATAGTCTCTTTTATGAATTTGCCTGTGTATATGGAAGACAACGCTATATTGGCCAAGCTAGGTAGCTGGGGTGTATCAGCAGTCTCTGAAATCAGGAGGAGAGTTTGGCCAGGGACGGAGATAGCAGATGGAACAAGATACTGCAAAGTGAAATTTACGGACACTGTGAAATCATTGCCGTACTCTACAAGGTTTGACACACTTGAAGGAGGAGAGTACTTTAGAGTCATTCATGACAAGCAGGTCAGAGTTTGTAGGCTCTGTATTCAGCCTGGTCACATTTTGAAGGACTGCCCTGAATTCAAATGTTATAAGTGTGGGAAGCAAGGGCATTATGCAAGAGAATGTGTAGGTGGAAAGGAAAGGGCATTTTGCGAAGGATGTCGCATGAGAACTGACGAGTGCAACTGTGGAGAGGTTGTGAATGAGGAGAGGAGCCAGGATCTCTTTGTGGAGACTGATGTATCACCGAGACCAGAAGAAGATGATGGAGGAGAGGACGTGGTGGAGGGTGGAGAGACGGAGAACGCAAGAAGGGAGAAGATCGAACAGAAGACGAATGAAATAGGGAGCAGTATGGACTCAGCAATAAGAAGAGGGAGCTTTCAGGAGGAGGGGGGGAGTGGGCTGGGTGGAGGAACTGGGGACTCACAGATTTTGGGGGGGACCTCGGGCTATGTGGGTGCCTCGGAAGAAGGTGAAGTGGAGGGGAGTGAGATGCTGACAATAATACAGGAAACGCAAATGGATACAGAAAGCACAACAGGCACTAGAAAGAAGAGTTTAAGTTACGTGGAAGAGATGGATTTAGAATCCATTTCAGATTCAGATGACATGGAACAGATTGACAGAAAATGGGAGGGCTACAGGAAGAGGAAAGCGGTGGCGGAGGCGAAAAAGGATAGAAAAGGAAGAAAACATGACAACAGATAGAGGTAAATGAGAAAATATGTATTATTTTTACTATTTATTGGAATGGTTAATTTTATGTCAATCAATGCAAACGGTTTAAGAACAATGGAAAAATTTCAAAGAATTGTAAAAATGGAGAATTCCGATATTTTATGTCTTCAAGAAACACATTGGGACAACGTATGTATTTTAGAAGTAAGAAAAATATGGAGAGATTTTATTTTTGTTAACAATGGTAGGGGGAATTCAAGTGGTGTTGCAATTTTATTGAGGAAGGATGTAGTAGAGAATGTGAAACATATATATAATGATAATAACGGGAGGATTTTAATTTTAGATTTTGAATATATGAATATGGTTTTTAGAATTATAAATATTTATGCTCCTAATACTGAAATAGAGCGCAAAGATTTATTTTTAGAATTAGGGAAATGGTGTGAGGGGAACTGTATTGTAGTTGGGGATTTTAATATTAAAATGGATAGACTGGATATGACAAGGGGAGCTATTTTTAGAAGTGATGTATCTAGGGGGGTTTTAAAGAAGATGATGTTAGAAAAAGGAATGATTGATATGTGGAGAGAGGAAAATCCAGACAAAAGAGAATTTTCTAGAAGGCAGGTGGTTTTAGGGGTTTTGAAACAAACTAGGATTGATCTGGTTTTAGTAAAAGAAGGTTTGAGGAATTTTATGAAAGCTATTAAGTATGTTTTTACAACTTTTAGTGATCATGCAGGTTTAACATTTTCAGTGGGTTTAGATGAGGAAAGAACAGGGGGTGGGATATGGTGTATGAATGCAGGGTATTTAGAAGATGAGGAATATGGGAAACACCTTAAATCTTTGATAGCATGTGAAATAGAGGATAAGCGGAAAGAGAATGATAAGTGTTTATGGTGGGACAAGGTTAAGGAAAAAATAAAAGTTTTTAGTATAAGATATGCAAGGAAAAAGCGAGGAAGGATGAAAAGAGAAGAAAATGAGTTGAGGGCTAGATTGGATGAAGAAATGGGGAAGTGTGACAGTGAACCTAATTATAATGTAGAAACGTTTTTAGATTTAAAAGCAAAATTGAGTAAATATGAAATAGATAAGTGTAAGGGTGCAATTATAAGAAGTAGGGCAAAGTATGTTTTAGAGGGGGAGAAATGTACTTCATTTTTTCTTGGTTTAGAGAAGAATAAACAGAGGAGAACATATATTAGAGAGATTGAAAATGTAAAGGGTGAAGTTGTTAATGATTATGTAGAGATATTAGAAACAGTGCAGAATTTTTATAAGGATTTATTTAAGAAAGGGGAGGTGGATGAGGGGTGTGTAAAGGAGATATTGAATAGTGTGGATGTGCAAATTAATGTAGAGGATAAACAAATGTGTGATGGGAAGATAACAGTGAATGAAGTTAAAGATGCGATTAGGGGGTTACAAGTAAATAAGAGTCCTGGTGTGGATGGAATAATTGCAGAATTTTATAAAGTATATGAAAGTTTTTTAGCACCTATTTTATTGGAAGTTTATCAATATATGGAGGATAATAATAGTGTTTCAGAATCTATGGTGACAGGGCTGATAACGATTTTATATAAAAATAAGGGGAGCAAATTGAAACTGGAGAATTATAGGCCAATTAGTTTGTTAAATTCGGATTATAAGATTTTAGCTAAGATCCTGGCAAATAGAATGAAGCAAGTTTTAAATGATATTATAGCACCTACACAGAATTATAGTGTGCCTGGTAGAGATATTGCCGATACAATTAATACGATTAGAGATGTGATAAATAAAATGAATCATGATAAGATGGGGGGAATAGTTTTAAGCATAGATTTAAATAAAGCCTTTGATAGGGTAGAGCATGATTTTATGTTTAGGGTAATGGATAAATATGGTTTTGGTAATAGAATAATAGGATGGATAAAATTATTATATAAGAAGGCAAAAAGTAGGGTGAAGTGTAATGGGGTTTTAACTGATTCTTTTATTCTTGAGAGATCTGTGAGACAGGGATGCCCTTTATCAGCTTTATTATTTGTTTTATCGGTGGAACCTTTAGCAGCATTTTTAAAAAAAGATCATCTTATAAATTGTGTACAGACTCCACAAGGAGGTTTTAGTTTGATTCATCAATACGCAGATGATACCACTATAACAGTTAGAGATGAGGGAAGTGTAAAAAGGGTGATGGAGTGTTTTAAAGTATATGGACAAGCATCAGGGGCAAAGGTTAATATGGAGAAGTCAGTTGTAATGTATATTGGGAAGATTAATGAGGGGAATTTTACTTTTAAGGTGGTAAAAGATTATTTTAAGGTGTTAGGAGTGTTTTTAGGGGTGAATGAAATAGAAGCTAGGGATTTGACATGGAGTGGTGTGATAAATAAAGTTAGGAAGGTAGTAAATATGTGGAGGGGGAGGTCTTTGAAGTTAAAAGGGAAAGTCATTGTGATAAATTCCTTGTTGATGTCAATTTTTATTTATGTAATGAATGTTTTGGATATGCCAGAATGGGTTTTATCTGAAATGAATAAGATCTTAGTTGATTTTTTATGGGACGGGAAGGGGGTGAAAATAGCTTTTAAAACTTTGATTGCAGGTTATGAGGAGGGGGGTTTGAAGTTGGTGGATTTAAGGGTAAGGAAAATAGCAATAAGAGTGAAAATGGTAAGGAAATATTTATATGGTGAATTGGATTATGGGTGGAAAAGGTTTTTTAAAGAGTATTTGAATAAGGTTGGGAGGATTGGGGATAATGGTTTATTGATGTGTGTGAAACAGGAAATGTTAGAAAATATACCGTTGTTTTATAAAGAAGTGTTTGGGGCTTGGGGGCAATTTTTACCAAATATTTCTTATGAATGTACCATCTTAGAAAACATTTTAAATCAGCCGATATTTTTAAATCCAAAGATCAAGTCTAAAGATATGACGTTGTTTTGTAAATACTTTATGAGGGCTGGGATGAGGCAGATAGGTGACATAGTATATGAGGTAATTCCTGGGTTCCTTCCGTTGCAGGCAATATATGATAATGTGGTTGAAATAGATGAAGAGATTAGTAAAACTACAGTGGAGAATATGTACAAGAAAATATTAGGATGTATTCCTGGGGAGTGGGTGATTTTAATAAATAAAGAGGTGGCTAAAAGATCTAGGGGTTTACCGGTTTTATATTGTGAAAGTAATGGGGAGAAACATGATTTATCAGGGTTAAAAGTTAAAATGGTTTATAGTAAATGTATTTTAAAAGAGATAAAAGTTCCTGCATCGGAAAAAGTGTGGTCAAGGGTGTTTGCAAATATGGATGTGAAATCAATATGGAAGAATGTAAATGTAAAATATAATTCTATAGAGTGTGAAGACAATGATTTTAAATTGAAACATAATAGGATTTTTACAAATGTGGTTTTGCATCAAATAAATAGGGATATTAAAAGAGAATGTGATATTTGTGGTACGGGGGTGGAACATTTTATGCACTTTTTCGTTGAATGTAGCAGGTTAAAAGATTTTCATGAGTTTTTAAAAGGGCTTTTAGTAAAACATTGGGGGGAGGAGATTTTTAATGGGGTGGAATGGAGGAGATTCTTTCTTTTTGGTATTAATGGGAAAAGTAAAGTTTTGAATTTTAATTTGGTTAATTATGTTTTAAGTCATGCTAGATATGCTGTAAGACAAAGAAGGAATATGGGTCATTATGAAGGGAAATGTGTGAGTGTGGAAGGTCTTTTTAGGAGGACTTTAGAAAATGATACAGAGATAATATATAAATACGGGGGAGGAAATTTTGAAAAACTGTTTGTGTGGGGGAGTACTTTTATTGAAATAATGTCAAATGGGAAACTTGCATTTAATTATTAATTGGAATTAGTGAATGACTGTGTTTTAAATTGGTTTTCTTCTATTACTCTTCTGATGTTATTAAAAGGGTGAATTGTTCATCCTTAATTATTACTGACTGAATGTTGCAAATATTGTACGATTTTTCATAATAAAAAAAAAAAAAAAAAAAAAAATACGCCCGATCTCGTCCGATCTCGGAAGCTAAGCAGGGTCGGGCCTGGTTAGTACTTGGATGGGAGACCGCCTGGGAATACCAGGTGCTGTAAGCGTTTTGCTCCAGCAGAGGGTTCTCTTGTGTCATGCGTGGAGCAACTCCCTTTTATTTATCACCCTAATAGTGTTGTGTCTTTTTATTGGACTAAATGCAGTTTGTTAGTGCTTCCCTGCCCTGCCCTGATCAAATCAAATAATGGACAATGCGTTTACCTCAAAATCTAGGCAGTGCATTCAGCATTTGTTTTTAGGCTAGGAGACTGTCAATGTCTGTAGTCCATTAGGGCCCTTCAATGTTTTGACTGATTGCCCCCCCCCCCCCCCCCAAAAAAATAAATAAATAATAATATTCCCCCTATTCCCCGTTGACCGTTTGTCCCTGCTTCTGCAGGTTTTCGCTCTCAAAAGTACACCTTTTTAATAGAAATATATGTCCACGACAACATTTAAAACCCTAGCAGGAAACCACTTTTGAGGTCTGGGAAAAACGGAAGACATATCGATTTTGGGGTGTAGTTACCCTTTTTTAGGCAAGTGTGCGCCAGGAAGAGACCTTTGTTTGGTTAAGCGGTGTTGCTGTAGCGCTCATGTGATTGATTGATGCAAATAATCATGATATAATTCTGCCAGGCCGGCATAGGCTACTTTGCAGTTAACATTTGATTGAGAAGGTTTTTGTGGGAAGCCTTTCCTTCTCTACCACAAGAAGGTTATCATTAGCCTCATCGCTAACGGCTACACAAAGTGTAGACATGCGCGCGCTCCGCACGCATGCGCACGGAAACTGGGCAGTCCTGTGCAGTTTCTGAAAGTTGCGTGGAAATACGAATCACTGATGCATTTTGTTCATGTCTTATGATTCACTTGGGCAAATGAATGGATTTTCTAACAAGTTGAAGGGAATGATTTGATTTCCTCCTTAGCTCAAAGCATTTTGTAATGTTGTTGAATTTCGGTGTAATGTCTGTATTTCGTGATTCCGTGTGGGCGCGCTGTATTTTATAGGGCCCAGGTCCATGAAGTTGTCATAAGTATGAACCTAGGATATGCCCTCTTTTTCCCCCCCACAAGAGTGAAATATATGGTCTGGAAATGCGAGCAAGGTTTGAGCTTTTCAGTGTGTGTCACAAGGTGGACAATTCTCTGTCCCCCTAAGAGTAAGCGACACGTTGACTTTACATAGTGCACCAAGAGATTGCCTTTCGCTTACGGCCATACCAGCCTGAATACGCCCGATCTCGTCCGATCTCGGAAGCTAAGCAGGGTCGGGCCTGGTTAGTACTTGGATGGGAGACCGCCTGGGAATACCAGGTGCTGTAAGCGTTTTGCTCCAGCAGAGGGTTCTCTTGTGTCATGCGTGGAGCAACTCCCTTTTATTTATCACCCTAATAGTGTTGTGTCTTTTTATTGGACTAAATGCAGTTTGTTAGTGCTTCCCTGCCCTGCCCTGATCAAATCAAATAATGGACAATGCGTTTACCTCAAAATCTAGGCAGTGCATTCAGCATTTGTTTTTAGGCTAGGAGACTGTCAATGTCTGTAGTCCATTAGGGCCCTTCAATGTTTTGACTGATTGCCCCCCCCCCCCCCCCCAAAAATAAATAAATAATAATATTCCCCCTATTCCCCGTTGACCGTTTGTCCCTGCTTCTGCAGGTTTTCGCTCTCAAAAGTACACCTTTTTAATAGAAATATATGTCCACGACAACATTTAAAACCCTAGCAGGAAACCACTTTTGAGGTCTGGGAAAAACGGAAGACATATCGATTTTGGGGTGTAGTTACCCTTTTTTAGGCAAGTGTGCGCCAGGAAGAGACCTTTGTTTGGTTAAGCGGTGTTGCTGTAGCGCTCATGTGATTGATTGATGCAAATAATCATGATATAATTCTGCCAGGCCGGCATAGGCTACTTTGCAGTTAACATTTGATTGAGAAGGTTTTTGTGGGAAGCCTTTCCTTCTCTACCACAAGAAGGTTATCATTAGCCTCATCGCTAACGGCTACACAAAGTGTAGACATGCGCGCGCTCCGCACGCATGCGCACGGAAACTGGGCAGTCCTGTGCAGTTTCTGAAAGTTGCGTGGAAATACGAATCACTGATGCATTTTGTTCATGTCTTATGATTCACTTGGGCAAATGAATGGATTTTCTAACAAGTTGAAGGGAATGATTTGATTTCCTCCTTAGCTCAAAGCATTTTGTAATGTTGTTGAATTTCGGTGTAATGTCTGTATTTCGTGATTCCGTGTGGGCGCGCTGTATTTTATAGGGCCCAGGTCCATGAAGTTGTCATAAGTATGAACCTAGGATATGCCCTCTTTTTCCCCCCCACAAGAGTGAAATATATGGTCTGGAAATGCGAGCAAGGTTTGAGCTTTTCAGTGTGTGTCACAAGGTGGACAATTCTCTGTCCCCCTAAGAGTAAGCGACACGTTGACTTTACATAGTGCACCAAGAGATTGCCTTTCGCTTACGGCCATACCAGCCTGAATACGCATTTCCTGATTGGAGAAGTGACGACAGGTGCTGAGCTGTGAGTGAGTGTTTGCTGGAGAGTGTTTGCTCGAGAGCTATTTTTGTTTAAATTAATTGGTTTTTGCAATATAATTTATTATTTTCTTTAGTTGAATAGTTTAAAGTTGGGTTAGTCTTCCCCCTTGCAGTTTTTTCTGCTTGGGGGAGAGGTTTTTTGGATTTATTTTTTTACTATGACGAACAACATGGAAAAGACAAACGGAATGGACAAAGACAACGAAAAGGCGCAACGGAAGAAAAATGAAGATAACGAAGGAATGAAATATGGAAAAGAATACACGGTGGCAATTAAGTTGGAAGGAGAAGACAAAGTGACGACAATGGAACTACTAAGAGCAATTAAGGAGGTGTGTGGAGAGGTGGTGGGATGCCGAATGAAAGGAGAAAAGAATTATGAAATTACGATGAGAAATGAAAGAGGAAAAGAACGGTTAATGGATGGATTGCGAATAAAGGACACAAGGATTCTGGCGAGAAATATTAATGTGAAGGAATTGGTGGTGTCTTTTATGAATCTCCCAGTATACGTAGAAGATGGTGTGATACTGAGCAAGCTGAGTAGCTGGGGAGTGACGGCCGTCTCGGAGATAAGGAGGAGAGTTTGGCCAGGAACGGAGGTGGTTGACGGGACACGTTTCTGCAAGGTCAAGTTCACAGAAAAAGTGACATCATTACCTTATTCTACAAGATTTGAGACGTTGGAGGGAGCAGAATATTTCAGGGTCATTCACGACAAACAGGTCAGAGTGTGCCGTATGTGTATCCAACCCGGGCACATAGTAAAAGACTGCCCGGAATTTAAGTGTTTTAAGTGTGGCAACAAGGACACTATGCGAGAGAATGTGATGGAGAGAAGGAAAGGAATTTGTGTGGTGGATGCAGAAAGAGATTGGCGGAGTGCAACTGTGGAGAGGTTGGGGCTGAAGAGGGGAGTCAAACAATATTCGAGGAAGCAGTGGTATTGTCGCAAGAAGGAGAAGAAGATGGAGGAGAGGACGTGGTGGAAGGTGGAGAGACGGAGGAAGGAAGAAGGAAGAAGGACCAGAAGATACATGAAATTGGGAGTAGTATGGACTCAGAAATAAGAAGAGGGAGTTTTCAGGAGGAGGGGGGGAGTGGACTGGGGGGAAGCACGGGGGACTCACAGGTTTTGGGGGAAAGCACAGCACTAACAAGTAGCGTGGGGGGTGAAGAAATGGAGGGGGTTATGGAGTTGATGACAATACCAGAGACGGCGATGAGCACGGGGAGCACAACGGAGGTGGATGCCAAGAGTGGGAGTTGGCTGGATAACATGGACTTGGAGGAGATATCGGACACGGATGATGGGCAAATGATGGAAAGAACGAGGGAAGGATACAGGAAGAGGAAAGCGGTGGGAAAAGGGGGAGAGAAAGGGTGGAAGAAGAAAGAAACTGGATAACAGGTAGAGGATAATGAAATTATATTTTATTATTTTATTATTTATTAGAATGGTCAATATAATGTCAATAAATGCAAATGGTTTGAGAACAATGGGTAAATTTAATAGAATAGTCCAAATGAAGAATTCAGATATTTTATGTATTCAAGAAACACACTGGGATAATGTTTGTGTTTTAGAAGTAAAAAAAATATGGAGGGATTTTATTTATGTAAACAATGGCAGAGGGAATTCAAGTGGGGTTGCAATTTTATTAAGGAAGGATGTAGTAGAAAATGTGAAGAAGATATATAATGATAATAATGGGAGGATTATAATTTTGGATTTTGAATATATGAATAGGGTTTTTAGGATTATAAATATTTATGCGCCGAATAATGAGATAGAGCGAAAGAATTTATTTTTAGAATTAGGGAAATGGTGCAAGGGTAACTGTATTTTAGTTGGGGATTTTAATGTTAAAATGGATAGATTAGATATGTCAAGGGGAGCTATTTTTAGAAATGACGTATCGAGAGGGGTTTTAAGGAAGATTATGTGTGAAAACAGTCTGATTGATATATGGAGAGACGAGAACCCGAATAAGAGAGGTTTTTCTAGAAGGCAGGTGGTTTTAGGGGAGTTGAAACAGACACGGATAGATCTGGTTTTAGTAAATGAAGGGTTAAGGAATTTTATGAAGGATATTAATTATATTTTTACAACTTTTAGTGATCATGCTGGGTTAACATTTTCGGTGGGGTTAGATAAGGGAAGGAAAGGGGGAGGAATATGGTGCATGAATGCAGGGTATCTAGGTGATGAAGAATATGGAATACAGCTTAAATCTTTGATAGAACATGAAATGGAGGATAAGCAAAAAGGGAATGATAAGTGCCAGTGGTGGGAAAATGTAAAGAAAAAAATTAAAGGTTTTAGTATTAGATATGCAAGGAAGAAGAGGAGTAGGATGACAAGAGAAGAACAGTTTTTAAGAGAAAAATTGAATGAAGAAATGAGGAAATGTGATATTGATCCTATTTATAATATTGAAAGGTTTTTAGATTTAAAGGCACAATTGAGCAAATGTGAAATAGATAAGTGTAAGGGGGCATCTATTAGAAGTAGGGCAAAGTATGTGTTGGAAGGGGAGAAATGTCTTTTTTTCTTGGTTTAGAGAAAACTAAACAGACGAAATCATATATTAGTGAGATAGAAAATGTAAAGGGTGAAGTGGTAAATGATTATGTTGAGATATTAGAAACCGTACAGAATTTTTATAAGGATTTATTTAAGAAAGGGGAGGTGGATGAGGGGAGTGTAAAGGAGATTTTAGGCAGCGTGGATGTGCAAATTGGTGTTGAGGATAAGCAAAGATGTGATAGGAAGATAACAGTGGATGAAGTGAAAGATGCAATTAAGGGTTTACAAATAAATAAAAGTCCTGGAGTAGATGGACTAATTGCAGAGTTTTATAAAATGTATGAAAGTTTTTTAGCACCGATTTTAATGGAAGTGTATCAATATATGGAAGATAATAATACTGTTTCAGACTCCATGGTGACAGGGCTGATAGATTTTATATAAAAATAAGGGGAGCAAATTAAAGGCCAATTAGGCCAATTAGTTTATTAAACTCTGATTATAAGATTTTAGCTAAGATATTGGCAAATAGAATGAAGATGGTTTTAAATTATATTATAGCACCTACACAAAATTATAGTGTGCCTGGAAGAGACATAGCTGATACTATTATTACACTTAGAGATGTGATAAATAAAATGAATAGCGATAAGAGAGGGGGAATTGTTTTAAGTATAGATTTTAATAAAGCTTTTGACAGGGTGGAACATGATTTTATGTTTAGGGTACTGGAAAAATATGGGTTTGGAAACAGAATAATAGGATGGATTAAATTATTATATAGAAAGGCAAAAAGTAGAGTAAAATGCAATGGGGTTTTAACAGATTCTTTTATTCTTGAGAGATCGGTGAGACAGGGGTGCCCTTTATCAGCATTATTGTATGTTTTATCGGTAGAACCCTTAGCGGCATATCTTAAAAAAGATAATTTTATAAATTGTGTAGAGACTCCGCAAGGAGGTTTTAGTTTAATTCATCAATATGCAGACGATACCACAATAACAGTTAGAGATGAGGGAAGTGTTAAAAGGGTGATGGAGTGTTTTAAAGTATATGAGCAAGCCTCAGGAGCAAAAGTGAATATGGAGAAGTCAGTAATAATGTATGTTGGGAAGATTAATGAGGGGATTTTTCCTTTTAAAACGGTAAATGATTATTTTAAGGTGTTAGGTGTGTTTTTAGGGGTGAAGGAACAGGAAGCTAGGGATCTGACATGGAGTGGTGTAATAAATAAAGTTAGAAAGGTGGTAAATATGTGGAGGAGGAGGTCTTTGAAATTAAAAGGGAAAGTAATTGTTGTAAATTCCTTGCTGATGTCAATTTTTATTCATGTCATGAATGTTTTAGATGTACCAGAATGGGTTTTATCGGAAATAAATAAGATTTTAGTTGATTTTTTATGGGATGGGAAAGGTGCGAAAATTTCTTTTAAAACTGCAGGTTATGAGGAGGGGGGTTTGAAGTTGGTGGATTTAAATGTGAGGAAAAAAGCAATTAGAGTTAAAATGGTACGTAAATATTTATATGGTGAATTAGATTATGGATGGAAAATATTTTTTAAGGAGTATTTGCAGGAGGTTGGGAGGATGGGGGACAATGGTTTATTGATGTGTATGAAAAAGGAAATGTTAGGTAATATACCTTTGTTTTATAGAGAAGTGTTTGAGGCTTGGGGGGAGTTTTTACCAAATATTTATTATGAGTGTACCATTTTAGACAATATTTTAAATCAGCCAATTTTTTTAAATCCCAAGATACAGTATAATAATAAGATGTTGTTTTGTAAATATTTTATGAGGGCTGGGATGAGACAGATTGGGGACATTTTATATGAGGTCATTCCGGGGTTCCTTCCATGTCAGGCAATATTTGATAATGTGGATGAAGAAAATTATGAAATAAGTAGAACTACTGTGGAGAACATGTATAAGAGAATATTAGGATGTCTTCCTGGGGAGTGGGGTGTGTTAATAAATAAAGAGGTGGCTACAAGAGCTAAGGGTTTACCGGTTTTATATTATGAAAGTAATGGGAAGAAGTATGATTTGTCAGGTTTGAAAGTTAAAAAGGTTTATGAAAAATGTATTTTAAGAGAGATAAAAACTCCTGCTTCGGAAAAAGTGTGGTCTAGGGTGTTTGCAAATATAGATGTGAAATCAATATGGAAGAATGTAAATGTAAAATATAAATTCTATAGAATGTGAAGACAATGATTTTAAATTGAAACATAATAGGATATTTACGAACGTGGTTTTACATCAAATAAATAGAGATGTTAAAAGAGAATGTGATATTTGTGGTACGGGGGTGGAAAATTTTATGCACTTTTTTGTTGAATGTAGTAGATTAGAAGAGTTTCATAAGTTTTTAAAGGGGATTTTAGTACAACATTGGGGAGAAGAGATTGTTGCTGGGGTTGAGTGGAGGAGGTTGTTTCTTTTTGGTTTCACTGGGAAAAGCAAAGTTTTTAATTTTAATTTGATGAATTTTGTTCTTAGTCATGCCAGATACGCTGTAAGACTAAGAAGGAATTTGGGACATTATGAGGGGAAAATTGTGAGTGTGGAGGTTTTATTTAGAAGTATTTTAGAGAAAGATATAGAAGTAATATATAAATATGGTGGATGTCATTTTGAAAAATTGTTTGTGTGGGGGAGCACTTTTATTGAAATTGAGTCGAATGGAAAACTTGGTTTTAATTATTAATTGGTTTTGGTGGATGATTGGGGTTTTAATAGGTTTTCTTTTCTTTTCTTTTTTTGATTTTGTAAAAGGATGAATTGTTCATCCTTTTTTAAAATTGATTGAATGTTGTGAATATTATGTGTTTTTTTCATAATAAAATATATTTTTTTTAAAAGTACGCCTGATCTCGCCTGATCTCGGAAGCTAAGCAGGGTCGGGCCTGGTTAGTACTTATATGTGAGACCGCCTGGGAATACCAGGTGCTGTAAGCTTTTTGTCACTGCCTTATGGAATTTCAACTCTTTGTCTGTTTTTTCCCACAAGGCTGAAATATGTGCCCTCGCTTTGAAATAAGTAAGCAAGGTTAGTTTGTATTTCATCCAACAATCTGTGCTACAAATTATGGCTACAGTATATGCAATTTCATCCACTTTTTGAGATTGCCTTTTGCTTACGGCCACACCGGCCTGAGAACGCCTGATCTCGTCTGATCTCGGAAGCTAAGCAGGGTCGGGCCTGGTTAGTACTTGGATGGGAGACCACCTGGGAATACCAGGTGCTTTAAGCTTTTTGTCACTGCCTTGTGGAATTTCAACACTTTGTCCGTTTTTTCCCACAAGGCTGAAATATGTGCCCTCGCTTTGAAATAAGTAAGCAAGGTTAGTTTGTATTTCATCCAACAATCTGTGCTACAAATTATGGCTACAGTATATGCAATTTCTTCCACTTTTTGAGTGACACAAAGATGCTTATCTAAATGGTGAAAATGCAACAGCTGTTAATCAGGCTCACTTTGACTTTAAATAGTGCATCAAGAGATAATTTCTCGCTTACGACCATACCGGCCTGAGTACGCCCCTTTTTGGAAGTTTCAGGAAGTGAGTGAGCAGCAGGTGTTTGATTGTTTGGAGAGAGAAAATTGTTTTTGTTTTTGGTGGTTTATATACTTTAAGTTTGTAAGGGAATACCCCCCTGATTTGTACAAAAATGAATGTCAAGATATTGGCATTGGACAAACCATGTACACGATGTCCAATACCACCCAAAGCGGCGTTGATTCGTGCAAAGTATATGGCAAATGCCATATGGCAATTGCCAATTGTAACACCTCAAAAATCCAACAGGGGGCGAGTGCGCTCCACCTGGGTTTTTCATATTGGAAATGCAACCCAAGTCAACATCCAAAAGAAAAATTTTGAAAAATTGATATTTTTTTCAAAAACTTTTTACCCCTTAAAAAAGTGCTTTCTGGGCCTTTTTTCGAATTTCTTTCGCTTTTTTTGTCAATTACACATGTGTAAGAACTGTATGAATATACTTTTGTCCAATTTTGATATCAAATTATTTTTTTTTTAATTACATGCGCATAAGGCATATGTTTTGTCCATTTGCAATATGATTTCATAGGAAGTCAAAAGTCAAAAGTCAAAAATGTCAAAATTTGGTAAAAAACTTCACACATCCTTAAAAAAGTGCTTTCTGGACCGTTTTTCAAAATTCTTTCAATTTTTATGTCAATTACACATGTATAAGAACTTTATCAACATACTTTAGTCATACTTTATTATCATTTTTTTTTTGTTTTTTTACTAGTGCATAAGGCATATGTTTTCTCCATTTGGAATATGATTTCATAGGAAGTCAAAAGTCAAAAGTCAAAAATGTAAAAATTTGGTATAAAACTTATCACATCCTTAAAAAAGTGCTTTCTGGACCGTTTTTCAAAATTCTTTCGAATTTTGTGTCAATTACACACGTATAAGAACTGTATCAACATACTTTATTCGTATTTTATTATCATTATTTTTTTATTTTTTTTTTACTTGTGCATAAGGCATATGTTTTGTCCATTTGCAATATGATTTAATAGGATGTCAAAAGTCGAATTTTTTTTTTTTTTTTTAAACTTTAAAAACTAAAAAAAGTGCTTTCTGGACCGTTTTTCGAAATTGTTTCGATTTTAAGACAATTAATCATGTGTAAGAAGTGTATGAATATACTTTTGTAAAATGTTATTATCATAATTTTATTTTTTTTACTTGTGCATAAGGAATATGTTTTGTCCATTTGAAATATGATGTCATAGGAAGTCAAAAGTCAAAGTCAAAAGTAACGATTTTCCTCCGTGCAACTGGTGATCTGAAATGTGCAACTGGTGATCTGAAATGTGCAACTGGTGATCTGAAATGTGCAACTGGTAACCCCAAAAAAAATAATTTGATTCTATGTTTCCTTACTTTTTCAAAGTCACTGTGCATTTGCAATATGTTTTAATGGGCAGGTACCATCACGAATTTGTCATGCTATAAAAATCATGCAGGAATGTGAAATTGACTGGCCCGATGAACTCGGGATGGCTTTGCAGTGATTCTGGGTCATCTCAATCGCTCGTTTGGGTTGATTTCAGAATGTCGCTTTTGGTGATGTTTTTTCACTATAGAATCATATTGCAAATGCACGTGCAACTGGTCACCCCAAAAAAAAATGTTTTGATTTTTTTTGTTTATGTTTCCTTACTTTTTCAAAGTCACTGTGCATTTGCAATATGTTTTTTCACTATAGAATCATATTGCAAATGCACATGCAACTGGTCATCCCCCCCCAAAAAAATTAGATTTTTTTTGTTTATGTTTCCTTACTTTTTCAAAGTCACTGTGCATTTGCAATATGTTTTTTCACTATAGAATCATATTGCAAATGCACATGCAACTGGTCATCCCCCCCAAAAAAATTTAGATTTTTTTTGTTTATGTTTCCTTACTTTTTCAAAGTCACTGTGCATTTGCAATATGTTTTTTCACTATAGAATCATATTGCAAATGCACGTGCAACTGGTCATCCCCCCAAAAAAAATTTAGATTTTTTTTGTTTATTTTTCCTTACTTTTTCAAAGTCACTGTGCATTTGCAATATGTTTTTTCACTATAGAATCATATTGCAAATGCACATGCAACTGGTCATCCCCCCCAAAAAATTTTAGATTTTTTTTGTTTATTTTTCCTTACTTTTTCAAAGTCACTGTGCATTTGCAATATGTTTTTTCACTATAGAATCATATTGCAAATGCACATGCAACTGGTCATCCCCCCAAAAAAATTTTAGATTTTTTTTGTTTATGTTTCCTTACTTTTTCAAAGTCACTGTGCATTTGCAATATGTTTTTTCACTATAGAATCACATTGCAAATGCACATACAACTGGTCACCCCCCCAAAAAAATTTTGGATTTTTTTTGTTTATGTTTCCTTACTTTTTCAAAGTCACTGTGCATTTGCAATATGTTTTTTCACTATAGAATCATATTGCAAATGCACGTGCAACTGGTCATCCCCCCAAAAAAAATTTAGATTTTTTTTGTTTATTTTTCCTTACTTTTTCAAAGTCACTGTGCATTTGCAATATGTTTTTTCACTATAGAATCATTTTGCAAATGCACATGCAACTGGTCATCCCCCCCAAAAAAATTTAGATTTTTTTTGTTTATGTTTCCTTACTTTTTCAAAGTCACTGTGCATTTGCAATATGTTTTTTCACTATAGAATCATATTGCAAATGCACATGCAACTGGTCATCCCCTCAAAAAAAATTAGATTTTTTTTGTTTATGTTTCCTTACTTTTTCAAAGTCACTGTGCATTTGCAATATGTTTTTTCACTATAGAATCATATTGCAAATGCACATGCAACTGGTCATCCCCCCCAAAAAAAATTAGATTTTTTTTGTTTATGTTTCCTTACTTTTTCAAAGTCACTGTGCATTTGCAATATGTTTTTTCACTATAGAATCATATTGCAAATGCACATGCAACTGGTCATCCCCCCCAAAAAAATTTAGATTTTTTTTGTTTATGTTTCCTTACTTTTTCAAAGTCACTGTGCATTTGCAATATGTTTTTTCACTATAGAATCATATTGCAAATGCACGTACAACTGGTCACCCCCCCAAAAAAAATTTGGATTTTTTTTGTTTATGTTTCCTTACTTTTTCAAAGTCACTGTGCATTTGCAATATGTTTTTTCACTATAGAATCATATTACAAATGCACGTGCAACTGGTCACCCCCCCAAAAAAATTTGGATTTTTTTTGTTTATGTTTCCTTACTTTTTCAAAGTCACTGTGCATTTGCAATATGTTTTTTCACTATAGAATCATATTGCAAATGCACGTGCAACTGGTCACCTAAAAAAAAAATGTTTTGATTTTTTTGTTTATGTTTCCTTACTTTTTCAAAGTCACTGTGCATTTGCAATATGTTTTTTCACTATAGAATCATATTGCAAATGCACATGCAACTGGTCATCCCCCCAAAAAAATGTTAGATTTTTTTTGTTTATGTTTCCTTACTTTTTCAAAGTCACTGTGCATTTGCAATATGTTTTTTCACTATAGAATCATATTGCAAATGCACGTACAACTGGTCACCCCCCCCAAAAAAATTGGATTTTTTTTGTTTATGTTTCCTTACTTTTTCAAAGTCACTGTGCATTTGCAATATGTTTTTTCACTATAGAATCATATTGCAAATGCACGTGCAACTGGTCACCCAAAAAAAAAATGTTTTGATTTTTTTTGTTTATGTTTCCTTACTTTTTCAAAGTCACTGTGCATTTGCAATATGTTTTTTCACTATAGAATCATATTGCAAATGCACGTACAACTGGTCATCCCCCCCAAAAAAATTTAGATTTTTTTTGTTTATTTTTCCTTACTTTTTCAAAGTCACTGTGCATTTGCAATATGTTTTTTCACTATAGAATCATATTGCAAATGCACATGCAACTGGTCATCCCCCCAAAAAAATGTTAGATTTTTTTTGTTTATGTTTCCTTACTTTTTCAAAGTCACTGTGCATTTGCAATATGTTTTTTCACTATAGAATCATATTGCAAATGCACGTACAACTGGTCACCCCCCCCCAAAAAATTGGATTTTTTTTGTTTATGTTTCCTTACTTTTTCAAAGTCACTGTGCATTTGCAATATGTTTTTTCACTATAGAATCATATTGCAAATGCACGTGCAACTGGTCACCCAAAAAAAAAATGTTTTGATTTTTTTTGTTTATGTTTCCTTACTTTTTCAAAGTCACTGTGCATTTGCAATATGTTTTTTCACTATAGAATCATATTGCAAATGCACGTGCAACTGGTCATCCCCCCCCCCAAAAATTAGATTTTTTTTGTTTATTTTTCCTTACTTTTTCAA
This sequence comes from Oncorhynchus clarkii lewisi, assembly GCF_045791955.1. Lineage (NCBI taxonomy): Eukaryota > Metazoa > Chordata > Actinopteri > Salmoniformes > Salmonidae > Oncorhynchus > Oncorhynchus clarkii. The sequence continues at coordinate 72,477 of NW_027261017.1, forward strand.
AGTCACTGTGCATTTGCAATATGTTTTTTCACTATAGAATCATATTGCAAATGCACATGCAACTGGTCATCCCCCCAAAAAAAATTTAGATTTTTTTTGTTTGTTTCCTTACTTTTTCAAAGTCACTGTGCATTTGCAATATGTTTTTTCACTATAGAATCATATTGCAAATGCACGTGCAACTGGTCAACCAAAAAAAAAAAAATTGGATAATTTTTGTTTATGTTTCCTTACTTTTTCAAAGTCACTGTGCATTTGCAATATGTTTCAATGGGCCGGCACCATCACGAATTGGTCATGCTATAAAAATCCTGCAGGAATGTGAAATTGACTGGCCCGATGAACTCGGGATGGCTTTGCAGTGATTCTGGTTCATCTCAATCGCTCGTTAGGGTTGATTTCAGAATGTCGCTTTTGGTGATGGTACCTCACGGTTTAAACATATTGCAAATGTACAAGAGTCAAGTGGACAAGAGTCCATCAGTCAATTAGATATCATTCTGACACCAAACTGATACAAACTGACACCAAACCCACTTTTTCCAACTCGTTTAGTAGCCAACTATTACATACTTCAGAGCTGGCCCAAAATTCACAACGCCTTGGGTTCAAACCATAAAAAAACCATAAAACACGTAGTTACGTTCTAGCTGCGGGTCCATTTCTTAAGTTATGTGTTGGCCTAGCTGAGGCGACCCCGAATCCCAAGTTTCGGCTCGATAGGTCATTTGGTGTCCGAGAAAAACCCTAATTGGTGCTGAAAATCCACTATTTTCCATGACTTGCTACGGGGTCCTTGAACGAGCTATCGGACAGACACGTCGGGGTCCGTCTCTATGGGCCGAGCCGGTTTCAATGCACCTAGCCTTGCGTCTCTGAGACTTTTCTGAACGTCGTCATTTTCGTGATGGTCAAAATGAATTGAAGGTATTGCAAATGTACGAGGCTGTTTCTCGGTCCGAGAACCATCTAGAGCCACGTAACTCACCACGCACCATCGACCGGAGGTCTAGAACAGGTTTCTAAAGTTTCGGAACTCTAGGTCTGACGGTTCTTTTTTAGCTCCAACAAAGCTAACTATTGCAGCCACTGTCTGTCTCTACGCACCCCAATACGTCCCTCCTTCCAAGTTGTGTTTTAGTGTAATTTTTTTTTCCTTTGAATTTTTTGGGGAAGAATGACTGATTTACAGTTCATGGGGGTTGCCTAATCACACATATGAAGTTTTGGACAGATCTGACTTTTTTAACCCTTCGAAACAGCCCCTGAGACACCAATTATGGCACTTCCGGTTGGCACAGGAAGCTACAAATCAACACATATCCTCATTGGGGTATGCTGTTACAGAATCCTGAGTTTTAAGTCCTTACGTTAAGAATTGACTGATTTACACAGGGTTTAATGCACTATGTCTATCAAACTGCAGGCAGGGTATGGGTAAACACTTTTAGGGGCATTTTAACCACTTCCGGTTGGTCCAGGAAGCTCAGAATCAACACAGGTAGACCTCATAGTGGCCTGATGGACTGGTACCGAAGACAGGTTCATACGGCATTCATAACCCATATAGACTTCAGGTTGAAATTAGGGGTGCAGGCAATGTATTCCTATGGGGAGAGATGACACTGCATTCTGTGAGATCAAAAAACACTGTTTTACTGTTAAGGGTTAATGCCACACGGTCAAGGTTAGGCTTGCACGGATCGGATCGGGAGGACCTTAGGAACATTCCTGTGGTGGAATTTTTCTTCTCACCCTAACGGTTCTCTCACTCTCACCCAAAATCAAATGACGTTGTGGGGCAGGCTTCATTTTGGTCCTACTATTCTAATGGTCGCTGCGCCTAGACCGAGCGAGCTACGGTCAAGCGGGATAGCTCGTTGAACTCGTCACAGTCTGGAGACTATGGTGATGCCATTTTTTGTGTTGATTTCAGAATGACATTTTGGTGATGGTCCCTCTCCGTTTAAACATATTGCAAATGCACAAAAGTCAACTAGCAAGTCAGTGTCCACCAGTCATTTAGATGTCATTATGACACCAAACGGATATCAATTGACACCAAACCCACTTTTTCCTACTCATTTAGAAGCCAACTATCACATATGTCAGAGCAGGCCCATAATTCACAGCGCCTTCGGTTTAAAACATAATAAAAAGGTAAAACACATAGTTACGTTCTAGCTGCGGGTCCAGTTCGGACATTATGTGAAGTCCTATGTGAGGCGACCCCGAATCCCGAGTTTCGGCTCGATAGGTCATTTGGTGTCCGAGAAAAACCCTAATTGGTGCTGAAAATCCACTTTTTTCCATGACTTGCTACGGGGTCCTTGAACGAGCTATCGGACAGACACGTCGGGGTCCGTCTCTATGGGCCGAGCCGGTTTCAATGCACCTAGCCTTGCGTCTCTGAGACTTTTCTAAACGTCGTCATTTTCGTAATGGTCAAAATGAATTGAAGGTATTGCAAATGTACGAGGCTGTTTCTCGGTCCGAGAACCGTCTAGAGCCACGTAACTCACCACGCACCATCGACCGGAGGTCTAGAACAGGTTTCTAAAGTTTCGGAACTCTAGGTCTGACGGTTCTTTTTTAGCTCCAACAAAGCTAACTATTGCAGCCACTGTCTGTCTCTACGCACCCCAATACGTCCCTCCATCCAAAGTGTGTTTTAGTGTGATTTTTTTTTCCTTTGATTTTTTTTGGGAAAAATGACTGATTTACAGTTCATGGGGGTTGCCTAATCACACATATGAAGTTTTGGAAAGATTAGACTTTTTTAACCCCTCGAAACAGCCCCTGAGACACCAGTTATGGCACTTCCGGTTGGCACAGGAAGCTATAAATCAACACATATCCCCATTGGGGTATGCTGTTACAGAATCCTGAGTTTTAAGTCCTTACGTTAAGAACTGACTGATTTACACAGGGTTGAATGCACTATGTCTGTCAAACTGCAGGCAGGGTATGGGTAAACACTTTTAGGGGCATTTTAACCACTTCCGGTTGGTCCAGGAAGCTCAGAATCAACACAGGTAGACCTCATAGTGGCCTGATGGACTGGTACCGAAGACAGGTTCATACGGCATTCATAACCCATATAGACTTCAGGTTGAAATTAGGGGTGCAGGCAATGTATTCCTATGGGGAGAGATGACACTGTCATCTGTGAGATCAAAAAACACTGTTTTACTCTTAAGGGTTAATGCCACACGGTCAAGGTTAGGCTTGTACAGATCGGGAGGACCTTAGGAACATTCATGTGGTGGAATTTTTCTTCTCACCCTAACGGTTCTCTCACTGTCACTCAAAAGCAAATGACATTGTGGGGCAGGCTTCATTTTGGGCCTACTTTTCTAATGGTCGTTGCGCTTAGACCGAGCGAGCTACGGTCAAGCGGGATAGCTCGTTGAACTCAGCACAGTCTGGAGACTATGGTGATGCCATTTTTTGTGTTGATTTCAGAATGCCATTTTGGTGATGGTCCCTCTCCGTTTAAACATATTGCAAATGCACAAAAGTCAACTAGCAAGTCAGTGTCCATCAGTCAATTAGATGTCATTATGACACCAAACCCACTTTTTACTACTCATTTAGAAGCCAACTATCACATATGTCAGAGCAGTCCCATAATTCACAGCGCCTTTAGTTTAAAACATAATAAAAAGGTAAAACACATAGTTACGTTCTAGCTGCGGGTCCAGTTCGGACATTATGTGAAGTCCTATGTGAGGCGACCCCGAATCCCGAGTTTCGGCTCGATAGGTCATTTGGTGTCCGAGAAAAACCCTAATTGGTGCTGAAAATCCACTTTTTTCCATGCCTTGCTACGGGGTCCTTGAACGAGCTATCGGACAGAAACGTTGGGGTCTGTCTCTATGGGCCGAGCCGGTTTCAATGCACCTAGCCTTGCGTCTCTGAGACTTTTCTAAACGTCGTCATTTTCGTAATGCTCAAAATGAATTGAAGGTATTGCAAATGTACGAGGCTGTTTCTCGGTCCGAGAACCGTCTAGAGCCACGTAACTCACCACGCACCATCGACCGGAGGTCTAGAACAGGTTTCTAAAGTTTCGGAACTCTAGGTCTGACGGTTATTTTTTAGCTCGAACAAAGCTAACTATTGCAGCCACTGTCTGTCTCTACGCACCCCAATACGTCCCTCCATTCAAGTTGTGTTTTAGTGTGATTTTTTTTTCCTTTGAATTTTTTGGGGAAAAATGACTGATTTACAGTTCATGGGGGTTGCCTAATCACATATATGAAGTTTTGGACAGATCAGACTTTTTTAACCCTTTGAAACAGCCCCTGAGACACCAATTATGGCACTTCCGGTTGGCACAGGAAGCTATAAATCACCACATATCCTCATTGGGGTATGCTGTTACAGAATCCTGAGTTTTAAGTCTTTACGTTAACAACTGAGTTATTTACGGAGGGTTTAGTATTTGTGTGTTATTTCAGAAAATCATAGAAAATCACAGAAATCTCGCAGAGCTCCGCAGCACACTTTAAAAAGATTCGTATGAACACCCTGCAACTGGATCTGTAACCGTTGAAAAAAAAAACGCCTATTTGTGACCATCGCCAAGTTGTCATTGTTCCGTTTCTCTTAAATGACGATAGATAAATGGCTGGTTCTTTTTTTATTGACACCGGAGGCTCCTTGACTTTGACCTGAAGTGGAAAAATAATTTCTCTATTTCCATTTAGGACCTTTAATCCCAGAAAAACGGCCATAACTCAAAAACCGTCGAGGCCTAGACGTCATCTTGTTCGGGGCCAACTGCCCATTATGCCAAACCTACGCTCACCAAGTTTCGGCTTCGAAATATTTTCCGTTTTCGAGATAAGGCCCCGTCGTGATTCGTGATGTTTTGCCAAATTGCCATATGATTCCGTATGCCCTCTTGTGGGAAATTCCGGGATAGCGGAAAAACGGTCAAAAACTTGTTTATTTTATAAAACGGAAACCGAATGTCCGACAAAGTTCATTTGATGACTTCCCGGTAGGTCTGGCCCTACCGCACGGCCCGACGCCGACCGCGAATTTTACAAACGATTTCGGACGTCTAGTAAGGGACCGTACATTTGCAATATGGACTTTCTCACTGATCATACACGAAATGCCGAAATGTTCCCTTAATGTATGGAAGTTTGTGTGGGGAGTGAAGTTTATTTTCTTTGTAAATGTTTGCGTTTTTATCCCCCAACGGCGTAAGCTGTTTGGGGGATTCTACGTAAAATAACCGGACGGATTCAAAGGCTTCGCCATCAAGAATAACGACAACAATGAGAATGGACAACGGAGAAAAAAGAGCGTTGAATGAAGAGTTGAGGAGAAGAAAATATGAGAAAGAACTGACGGTGAACGTGGTGAGGAAAAAATGAAAATGATGGAATTGCTGAGAGGAATAAAATAAGTATGTGGAACGATTTTGGGATGTTGAACGAAAGACAGAAATAAGTCAGAAATAACCATGTCGCATGCGAAGGGAAAAGAAAGACTAATAGACGGGCTAAAAATAAAGAGCTGTCATGGCGAAAGAACTGGGGAACGATGAACTTGTGGTGTCCTTTTTGAACTTGCCCGCATATATTACGGATGAAGACATATGAGAAATTACAAGGATGGAAATTGAACGCGACAACACCAATCAAGAGGAGGATGTGGCCAGGAACGGACATTGTCGACGGGACGAGATTTTGTGAGGTTAAGTTTACGGACAGTGTGCAATCATTGCCTTACTCAACAAAGTTCTACAGGCGAGGGATTTGAATATTTCCGAGTGATCCACGATCACCAAGTTAAGGTATGTAGACTATGTATTCACATACCTTAAGGGAACATTTTGGCATTTCGTGTATGGTTAGTGAGAAAGTCCATATTGCAAATGTACGGTCCCTTACTAGACGTCCGAAAACGTTTGTAAAATTCGCGGTCGGCGTCGGGCCGTGCGGTAGGGGCGGACCTACCGGGAAGTCATCAAATGAACATTCGGTTTCCGTTTTATAAAATAAACAAGTTTTGGACCATTTTTCCGCTATCCCGGAAATTCCCACTAGAGGGCATAAGGAATCATATGGCAATTTGGCAAAACATCACGAATCACGACGGGGCCTTATCTCGAAAACAGAAAATATTTTGAAGCCGAAACTTGGTGAGCGTAGGTTTGGCATAATGGGCAGTTGGCCCCGAACAAGATGGCGTCTAGGCCTCAACGGTTTTTGAGTTATGGCCATTTTTCTGGGATTAAAGGTCCAAAATGGAAATAGAGAAATTATTTTTCCACTTCAGGTCAAAGTCAAGGAGCCTCCGGTGTCAATAAAAAAAGAACCAGCCATTTATCTATCGTCATTTAAGAGAAACGGAACAATGACAAATTGGTGATGTTCACAAGTAGGCGTTTTTTTTTTTTCAACGGTTACAGATCCAGTTGCAGGGTGTTCATACGAATCTTTTTAAAGTTGCTGCGGAGCTCTGCGAGATTTCTGTAATTTTCTATGATTTTCTGAAATAACACACAAATACTAAACCCTCCGTAAATAACTCAGTTCTTAATTAACGTAAAGACTTAAAACTCAGGATTATGTAAAGGCATACCCCAATCAGGATATGAGTTTATTTATAGCTTCCTGTGCCAACCGGAAGTGCCTTAAATGGTATCTCAGGGGCTGTTTCGAAGGGTTAAAAAGTCAGATCTGTCCAAAACTTCATATTTGTGATTAAGCAACCCCCATGAACTGTAAATCAGTCATTTTTCCCCCAAAAATTCAAAGGAAAAAAAAATCACACTAAAACACAACTTGGAAGGAGGGACGTATTGGGGTGCGTAGAGACAGACAGTGGCTGCAATAGTTAGCTTTGTTCGAGCTAAAAAAGAACCGTCAGACCTAGAGTTCCGAAACTTTAGAAACCTGTTCTAGACCTCCGGTCGATGGTGCGTGGTGAGTTACGTGGCTCTAGAAGGTTCTCGGACCGAGAAACAGCCTCGTACATTTGCAATACCTTCAATTCATTTTGACCATTACGAAAATGACGACGTTTAGAAAAGTCTCAGAGGCGCAAGGCTAGGTGCATTGAAACCGGCTCGGCCCATAGAGACGGACCACAACGTTTCTGTCCGATAGCTCGTTCAAGGACCCCGTAGCAAGGCATGGAAAAAAGTGGATTTTCAGCACCAATTAGGGTTTTTCTCGGACACCAAATGACCTATCGAGCCGAAACTCGGGATTCGGGGTCGCCTCACATAGGCCTTCACATAATGTCCGAACTGGACCCGCAGCTAGAACGTAACTATGTGTTTTACCTTTTTATAATGTTTTAAACTGAAGGCGCTGTGAATTATGGGCCTGCTCTGACATATGTGATAGTTTGCTTCTAAATGAGTAGGAAAAAGTGGGTTTGGTGTCAGTTTGTATCAGTTTGGTGTCAGAATGATATCTAATTGACTGATGGACTCTTGTCCACTTGACTCTTGTCCATTTGCAATATGTTTAAACAGTGAGGTACCATCACCAAAAGCGACATTCTGAAATCTACCCTAACGAGCGATTGAGATGAACCAGAATCACTGCAAAGCCATCCCGAGTTCATCGGGCCAGTCAATTTCACATTCCTGCAGGATTTTTATAGCATGACAAATTCGTTATGGTAAATGCCCATTGAAACATATTGCAAATGCACATGCATTTGCAATATGATTCTATAGTGAAAAAACATCACCAAATGGACATGATGAAATCAACACAACGAGTGATGGAAATGAACAACTATCACTGCCCGGCCATCCCGAGTTCATCAGTACAGTCAATTTTGGCCCCCCCAAAAATAGACTTTTGACTTCCTATGAAATCATATTGCAAATGGACAAAACATGTGCCTTATGCACAAGTAAAACAAAAATAAAACTATGATAATACAAGTTGACAAAAGTATAGTTTGAGCAAAGTATAGTTTGAATTTTGAGCATGCCAAATTCGTGATGGTACATGCCCATTGAACCATATCGCAAATGCACAGTGACTTTGCAAAAGTAAGAAAACATAAACAAATGGACATAATGAAATCACCATATTTTTTATTTTGGTTTACCAGTTGCACGTGCATTTGCAATATGATTCTATAGTGAAAAAACATCACCAAAGTGACATTCTGAAATCAACCCAAACGAGCGATTGAGATGACCCAGAATCACTGCAAAGCCATCCCGAGTTCATCGGGCCAGTCAATTTCACATTCCTGCAGGATTTTTATAGCATGACAAATTTGTGATGGTACCTGCCCATTGAAACATATTGCAAATGCACAGTGACTTTGAAAAAGTAAGGAAAAATAAACAAATGGACATAATGAAATCTATTTTTTTTTTTCGGTTACCAGTTGCACAACTATGCATGTGCATTTGCAATATGATTCTATAGTGAAAAAACATCACCAAATGGACATGATGAAATCAACACAACGAGTGATGGAAATGAACAACTATCACTGCCCGGCCATCCCGAGTTCATCAGTTCAGTCAATTTTGGCCCAAAAAAAATAGACTTTTGACTTTGACTTTTGACTTCCTATGAAATCATATTGCAAATAGACAAATCATGTTCCTTAAGCACAAGTAAAAAAAAAAAATTATGATAATAACATTTTACAAAAGTATATTCATACACTTCTTACACATGATTAATTGTCTTAAAATCGAAACAATTTCGAAAAACGGTCCAGAAAGCACTTTTTTTCGTTTTTAAAGTTCTTTAAAAAAAAAATCACATTTGACTTTTGACTTCCTATTAAATCATATTGCAAATTACACATGTTAATTGACACAAAAATCGAAAGAATTTTGAAAAACGGTCCAGAAAGCACTTTAAGGATGTGTGAAGTTTTTTACCAAATTTTGACATTTTTGACTTTTGACTTCCTATGAAATCATATTGCAAATGGACAAAACATATGCCTTATGTGCATGTAATTTAAAAAATATATATATGATAACAAAATTGGACAAAAGTATATTCATACAGTTCTTACACATGTGTAATTGACAACAAAAAAAAAAAATCGAAAGAATTTCGAAAAACGGTCCAGAAAGCACTTTTTTAAGGGGTGATAAGTTTTTGAAAAAAAAATAATTTTTTCAAAATTTTGCTTTTGGATGTTGACTTGGGTTGCATTTCCAATATGAAAAACCCCGGTGGAGCGCACTCGCCCCCTGTTGGATTTTTGAAGTGTTACAACTGGCAATTGCCATATGGCATTTGCAATATACTTTGCATGAATCAACGCCACTTTGGGTGGTATTGGACATCGTGTACATGGTTTGTCCAATGCCAATATGTTGCCATTCATTTTTGTCCAATTCAGGGGGTTATTCCCTTACCATTATTGGGGACTTCACCCGAGCGTCGGGAGCGGTTCTTAACCACGCTAAGTCTACCGTTAAGTTTTTCGGAAGATGGCGTGGTAGGACGGATGTACCCGGGGGGTTCTCTCTGTAACGGGGCCCTGAGGATTCTCGGGGTTCATTTTGAGACCTCCGGCGCAGCGAGGCTGAACTGGAACATGGGTATCGCAGTGGTAAAGAGGAAGCTAGCGATGTGGAGGGCTAGGTCTTTGTCCTTTATAGGCAAAGTTCTGGTCCTCAAGGTGGATGTATTGCCATCTCTTTTGTATTTGGCGTACATCTACCCATTGCCGGCTTGTCTGAGGAGGCCTCTAGTGAGGCTCGTGTTTCAGTTCATGTGGGGTGGCAGGTACGAGTGGGTCGCCAGGGCACGCATGCTTTGCCCCATCGGGGAGGGAGGTAGGGGGAGTACCACATTTCCCCCTCAAGCTGGACTCAATTTTCGTTTCCTTTTTGTTGACAGAGCTTGCTCAGAGCTTGCTCATCCGGTAATACACCCGTCCGGTCCTCGGGCGGAACAGCTGCCGTGGCACTTTGGCCATGCGGCCAAGTGGTTGCGGGCGCACCCCGAGGTTGAAGTTGCCCGAGTAGGTTTAGACCACAGGCACCTGTACGAGGAGGTCAGACAGGGGGTGTGTCCGGCACCTGTAGTGGGTATCCCGGCGGTGGTCTGGGAGGGAGTGCAGGCGCGGGGTCTGGACAACAGGCTCAAGGACCTGAATTGGTTGAGCCTCCACAAGTGCTTGCCGGTACGTTCCATCATGTACCGGCATAGTTTGGCGCGATCCCCTACCTGCCCAAGACCATCTTGTGGCAGAGAGGAGACTGTGTGCCATGCCTTTTGGGACTGTGCCTTTGCCGGAGTAGTATGGGCTAGGGCACAGGTGTTGTTAGGAAAGGTTAGAGGGGATTTTGTTGTAACTTGGGCAAGGGTGGAGAGAGGTGTAGGGAGATCAAGGGGAACGGACAGAGATAGGTTTCTGCTCTGGCTTCTCATAAGCCTTTTTAAGTGGGGGCTGTGGGAGGCCAGGCAGAACATGGTAAAGACAGGGAGAGATTGGGGAGTGGAGGGGATAGTGAGGAGGGTGGAAGGAAACGTGAGGGGGAGGATGAAGAGGGAGGAAAGTGGGGGCAGCATGCTGCCCGGAAGAGGTGGAAGGGGGGTTTAGGGCTGTGGTAAAGGGAATAGGTTAGGTATGGCGAGATAGGGAAAGGTTGGGACTTAGTTTATGTGTGTATTGAAGGGGAGGGAAGGTGCTCCCCTGAGTGTTAATTTGAGATTTCATTTGTGTTGGAATTTCAAATGCCTTGTGTTGATGATGGTTTGTTTGAGCAGTAACAAAATATTTTAATCTTCTGTTCTTATCAGGCGGAAGAGTGTTAGATATGTAGTTTTTGTGAGTATTGAGGGGGAGGGAGATGGTGTACCCTGAGTATTAATTTTGGATTTCATTTGTATTGTATTTTCAAATGCCTTGTGTTGAGTTTGTTGGTATAGATGATTCTTATTGTTGGTTTGTTTATTATGCTTATGTTTGAGCAGTAATAACATCCTTTAATCTTCTGTTCTTATCAGGCGGAAGAGACTTAGATATGTAGTTCATGTGAGTAGTGAGGGGAGGGAAGATGCTCCCGTGAGTATTACATTGGGGATTCTGTTTGTAATGTCAAATGCCTTGTGTTGAGTTGGTTGGTATAGATTATTTATTGTTAATGATGATATCAGCATTATTGATGGATTGTTTATTATGCTTGTGTTTTTGAGCAGTAATAAAATATTTTAATCATCATCTGTTCTTATCAGTTTAATATCTGATACGTCCCCCATCGGGGGACTACATATTAAATGGATTTTTCGAACAGGGAGTCGGAAATGGGGCTTGCTCCGTCCTCTCCACGCATCGTGTAATAATTGGGCCAAATCAAATCAAATTTATTTATATAGCCCTTCGTACATCAGCTGATATCTCAAAGTGCTGTACAGAAACCCAGCCTAAAACCCCAAACAGCAAGCAATGCAGGTGTAGAAGCACGGTGGCTAGGAAAAACTCCCTAGAAAGGCCAAAACCTAGGAAGAAACCTAGAGAGGAACCAGGCTATGTGGGGTGGCCAGTCCTCTTCTGGCTGTGCCGGGTGGAGATTATAACAAAACATGGTCAAGATGTTCAAATGTTCATAAATGACCAGCATGGTCGAATAATAATAAGGCAGAACAGTTGAAACTGGAGCAGCAGCACAGCCAGGTGGACTGGGGACAGCAAGGAGTCATCATGTCAGGTAGTCCTGGGGCATGGTCCTAGGGCTCAGGTCCTCCGAGAGAGAGAAAGAGAGAAGGAGAAAATTAGAGAACGCACACCTAGATTCACACAGGATTGATTGTCTGTCTGTCTGTCTGTCTGTCTGTCTGTCTGTCTGTCTGTCTGTCTGTCTCTGTCTCTGTGACCTTCTTTTTATCCACAGCCCTCAAAAACTTGGAAGAGTGGGTTCCGGGAGCACCCGCGGGAACCCTGCCTAGAGTGCACAGAGTGTGTCTCGGGCCCCTACCTCTTGACTTCCATATGACTCTGGTTTCTCTTCATTACGCACAAGCCTTTCGCCTTTTACTAAAGACTTCCGTGGAGAGGAACACTTACGAGTTCAACGTATTTTTGGAGCAGCTTTGCTTCTTGCAGAGCCCGGTATCTTGTTTCAAGAGAAATTGACAGAGATGGGCCAGGATAGTGACTTAAAGACGCATTAGCGACTTTTTCCAAAAAAACACCTGCCTGTCGCCAGGGAAACGGTGGGTGGGTGGGTGGTTGAGTGGGGGTGGAGGGAGAGAGGAGCTGGCTTTTGCCACCCCACCCGCTGAGGTCTGTCGAGACCCCCGGGGGTCCGGCGGTTTCAGGGTTCCATTTGTGGGTTATCGCTTCTCGGCCTTTTGGCTCAGATCAAGCTTGGTACCGAGGTGCCCCAAAGCCCGCTGAGTCAAAAGGTCGAAGGTAGGATAGATAGGAGAGAGAGACGTTTTGGGTTTTTCCCCTTAAGGGAGTAGGTTGATCTTTTTTTCCGATTTTCTTTCTTTGTATTTTGGCTTCTTTTTGGAAGAGAGCTTTTTTCGTGTTTGAAAAATGGAGCAGCAAAGACCCAGCAAGTCGGTACCAGGGATTGGTTTAGTGAACACGGTGAGGTTTGCCTGGACAGACAAGGAGTTGGAGGAATGGGGGAGGGAGACATTTGGAAGAAATATTCTGATGGGGTGCCTTGGGCTAGAAGTGAAAGATGTCATGTGTCTGCAAGGGAACCCTAACCAGAAAGCTTTTGATGTGACTTTTCATTCGGAAGAAGGACATGATGGAGTGATGAAGATGGCAAAGGAAGGAAAAAAAGAAGGACCCCTGTGCCATTATGAGGTGACCAGCCTGGCAATGAACAACTTCAGGGTGGTCACCGTAAACATGTACAATCCGCATGGTAAGGATGAAGAAGTGAGGGCCTTTCTGGGGAGGTACATGGACAATGTCTCCTCAGCGAGGTACCTCAGGGACTCCCTGGGTTTCTGGAATGGGATGAGAGGGTTCCAGGCGTTACTCAGGGAGTCCCCGAAGAGTGTGGATGGCTACCTCCATCCTCCGGCGATGTTCTCCCTGGGGGCTGACAGGGGAACACTCTACTATGCACGTCAGTCCCCGTTCTGCAGGCGTTGTATGGCCTACGGCCATATCCTGGCCTCGTGCAGCACCAAGAAGTGTCGTTTCTGTGGGTCGGAGGAGCACGAGGCCAGGGAATGTGACGAGCCCAAGGCTTGCCACGGGTATGGCTCGAAAGCACACCTGTGGCGTGATTGCCCGGCTCGTCACAGGTCATACGCGTCTGCAGCTGGGGGGGGGGGGGCGGGGGATGGGGGGAGGAAAGAAAGGACGCGTGCGGATTGTACGGATGGCACAGGGGAAAAGACGGCAAGGGAAGAGGATGGGAAGAAGGAAGAGGCGAGAAGAAAGAGGAGTGAAGATGGAAAGAAGGAAAAAGGAGAGAAGAAAAAGAAGGCGGAAGAACGGGAAGGAGCGGAGAAGAGGGAGAGTGGGACAGTGGTGCGAGAAGGAGTGGAAGAGGGAACGGTGACAGTGACGGGGACGGAGGGAGGGGTGGAGGTGGGAGGGGAGGGAGGGGGAGATGGGGGGTGGGAGGGGGAGATGGGGGGAAGGAGTGGGGGGACAGCCTGCCAGGCTTCCTCGAGGAAGAGACAAGGGAATTGGTGGAGGAGTTAGCAGGGAGGGGACGTTGTGTCTCCCCGCTACCTCCTTCACCAAAGAAGAAGGGGAAGAAGAGGGTAAGTTTGGCAGGTGGTGAGAGGGAGGGGGGTGTGGAGGGGAAGGCGGGGGCTAAGAGAACGGCGGGGGGGAGGGGGGGGTGCATTGGCCTCCCTGTTTGCCTCAGCCCCTTACATTCTAGTGGGGGATGACTCCAGTGAGGGGTCTGTGGGCTGTGTGCTAGAGGGGTCCCAACTCCTGTTTGGCGAGGTGGGGTCCCCTACACTCAGCCCCGAGGCATACAGGGAGGGGGGGGGGTGGAGGGTGGTGGTGAGGAACCCAGGATGCAGGGCACTCGGCCTAACACACTGCCTGCATCCTGGGTTGGAGAGATGGAGGAGGACGGGGGGGCGTCAGGAGTGGAGAGGACGTCCCCGCCGGTGGAGATGGACCAGGGGAGCATCGGGTGAGTCTCCTGTTTTTTCTTTGGTTTTTGGGGTTTATTTGTTGTTAAAATTAAATGAATAGTTCTGTTTCTTTTTTTAGTCTAAATGTTAGGGGGTTGAGGGATTGTGTTAAAAGGAGGGCGGTGTTTTGTTATTTAGAGGGTGTGGGGTTTGATTTCTGTTTTTTACAGGAGGTTCACCTGAGGGATGGTGGGGATGTGCGTAGATTTAGGAGGGAGTGGGATAAGGGGGAATCTTTTTGGGGCATAGGAGGGGTGCACTCAACAGGAGTAGGGATTTTGTGTGGGAATAGAGAGGTTAAGGTAGAGAGCACTTTTGTAATAATGCAGGGTAGAGTATTGGGGATAGATGTAGTGTATAGAGAAGCTAGGTATAGATAGGTTAATTGGGGTGTATGGGCCACAGGTGGCGGCAGACAGGAGGGAGATGGTGGACTGTCTGGCGCCCCTGTGTGTTACAAATAGGCACTTGGTGATAGGAGGGGATTTTAATATAGATTTAGGGGTAGGTGGTGATAGCAGTGCAGGCGCCATCACCGGGCTAATAGCTTGCCATGGTCTGGTTGATGGTGGTCTGCACACTACTCCGGCAATGGTCAGTCCTACATGGCGCAACTCCAGGGGGGTTGCGCGGAGGCTCGACTACATTTTTATATCCAGGTCTTTGGGTCAGTTGTCTGGGCGACTGTTGCCTGTTTTCTTCACGGATCACGACGGGGTGTTCCTGCAGGTGGGGTCGCCAGTCTGCCTCTTCGGTAGGGGGTACTGGAAGCTAGATCGGGATATACTGGAGGAGCAGGCTTTCGTTGACGCATTTTTTTGTTTCTTTCGGAGGCTTGACGGCCTCCGGTCCATGTGCGAGGGGGTGTTAGAGTGGTGGGATTTAGTTAAGGTGAGGATTAGGGCTTTTATAATAGGATATTGTAAAAGGAAAAAGAGGGAGGAAAGGAGGGAGGTGGATCGTATCCAAAGGTTAATTGAACTCGAGTACGAGGCAGGCAACCTCGGCGGGTCGATTGACTGGGAGAGATTCGCAGCCCTAAAGGCACAGCTCAGGAAGCTGCAGGAGCAGAAGGCTCGAGCTTTCCTGGAGCGTGCGCATAATGGCTTTCTAGAACATAATGAGACTTGTTCCGCTATGTTCTTTAAGTCGGTTAGGGCCAGGCAGAGTAGGAAGGTAATGCATGGCGTTAGGGAAGAAAATGGTAGTATAGTAAGTAAACCAGAGGAAATGGTCAGGGTGACAACTGATCATTTCCGAAGTTTATTTAAGGAAAGGGAAATAGATGTAGAGCAGGGAAATGTGTTTTTAGAACACTTGTCCCGGCGGTTGCCGGAGGACATTAGAGACGTGATGGAGGCCCAGATCTCACTAGAAGAGGTTGAGAGCGCTCTTAGGAGGATGGGAAAAGGGAAGGTGCCTGGGATGGATGGGCTGCCGGCTGAGTTTTACCTCAAGTTTTGGGGTATACTTGGACCAGTGGTCCTCGAAGTCTTGAAGGCCATCCTTGAGACGGGGGTCCCGGGGGGATCAATGGCTGTTGGTGTGCTGTCACTTCTTTATAAGAAGGGGGAAGCAACTGACCTTGGCAACTGGCGGCCGTTGACCATTTTGTGCGTAGATTACAAGATTCTTGCAAAGGTTTTAGCAGACCGGTTGCGCACAGCCCTTCCCTACGTCGTCCATGAGGATCAGACGTGCGGGGTAGAGGGACGCTCTATAACATGGAACCTAAAAGAGCCGCCAGGGACCTGTGGAAGGAAGCAGGCCCCCTGATCACCTCGTGTCTGCCAGCAGGGGAGGACCTAACACCTCAGCTCGTGCTGTATGGGGTGGGCCGAAGGCCCATTCCATCGAAGGCCTTCACCAAGCTCTGGCCCACCCTCAAGTGCCTGAAGGAAGCACTGTGGTCCTCCCATAACCTGCTGGTAGCGAAAAACGTAGAGACCACCTCCCAGGCAGTGGCCATGGTAGCCACGGAAGCCCTGGGGTGGTACGGAAGGAAGGGGGCCTCGACCCCAGGCGAAGGGTCCCCCACAACACCCTAGGTCCCGGCGGCCACGGCCTGACAGCGCTGCGGCGCCTAGGGCGATGCGCCTAGGGGAGGGATCTCCTCTGGGCCCCGAAGGACGGGACGATGATCTATTCAGAAGAGCAGGATGAGGTGAGCTTGATAAAGGACTCATCCCGCTCCTGTACAAGGGACCGAAGACAGCCTTTTAACAAAGTGACTTTTTAACATGTTTTTCATGTCTTAAAAATGTTTTACCTTTGTTAGATCATTAGTACACATTTTAAATGGCTTTTACAGATTTGATGTTTTTACAAGGAAAGTACTTTTATTCATGGTTGTTTTTATTGCTTTTAACAACATGTACTTTTTAACAAATTTAAATGTAACTTTCAAATGCTGTGTTTTATGCTTTGTTGCCGTTTTTATGTGTATCAATGATGTAAAAAATGTATGAGCTGTTTTTAAAGGAATTGTGTCAATAAAACTTTTCAAAAAAAAATAAAATAAAAATCTGTTCTTATCAGTTTAATATCTGATACGTCCCCCATCGGGGGACTACATATTAAATGGATTTTTCGAACAGGGAGTCGGAAATGGGGCTTGCTCCGTCCGCTCCACGCATCGACCCGGTATTGCAGTACCTCCGGGAACGGTGCAACACTTTTCTCCCGTTGTCAAGGAAAAATACAAATTCACAAAGCTATGTAAACAGCTAGCTAGCTGGCTGGCTAGCAGAAGAAGAGAAGGAAAGAAACATTCAAACTGAAAGAAAGGCGAAGCGCCCTTCAATGGGGTCCCCCGTTTCCCGCCATTTTACTTTAAAAAAATAATAATAATTGGGCCAGGATTGTCTGTCTGTCTGTCTGTCTGTGTCTCTCTCTCTCTTTCTCTCTCTGTCCCTGTGCCTCTGTGTCTGTGACCTTTTTATCCACAGCCCTCGAAAACTTGGAAGAGTGGGTTCCGGGTGCACCTGCCTAGAGTGCACAGAGTGTGTCTCGGGCCCCGACCTCTTGACTTCCATATGACTCTGGTTTCTCTTTATTACGCACAAGCCTTTCGCCTTTTACTAAAGACTTCCGTGGAGAGGAACACTTACAAGTTCAACGTATTTTTGGTATCTTGTTTCAAGAGAAATTGACAGAGATGGGCCAGGATAGTGACTTAAAGACGCATTAGCGACTTTTTCCAAAAAAACACCTGCCTGTCGCCAGGGAAACGGTGGGTGGGTGGGTGGTTGAGTGGGGGTGGAGGGAGAGAGGAGCTGGCTTTTGCCACCCCACCCGCTGAGGTCTGTCGAGACCCCCGGGGGTCCGGCGGTTTCAGGGTTCCATTTGTGGGTTATCGCTTCTCGGCCTTTTGGCTAAGATCACGTGCAGTGTCCTTGACAGTGCTGCGCTTGATCAGAGAAGCGATCGCAGGCCGGAGGGCGCCCGGGAAATTGTGCTATTTACTTTTGTTCAAAATCATTATTGTTGTATTGTTTCACTATTGTTTTTGTCCTGGGTTAGGTGGTGGGTCTGGTGGTGGACTACAGGTGCACCAGCACCTGTAGGGTGAGTTTAAAGGCCCTCTGGTCCTTTTCTTTCTTATTTAATAATTTAAATGTCAGTTTCCCCCTTGTTTGTCCTTTTTTTTTTTTTACCTCTCCTCCCCCTTGTATCCTACCCTCCCCCCCTTCAATTATTTCCTACTGTTTTGAGTTTTGTGTTGCCTGCTAGCCGGAGGGGCTTTCTGGCTTGTTGGAACGCTAGCCTCCTGGCCCTTTAGGCGTGGCAGGCATTGCATTGTTGTGTGTTTGTCTGACCGTATTTTCCTTGTTCCCATCCACCTTGTACTTGTTAGTTCACCCCCTAAATTGCCTTTTGTCTCTGTTTCTTGTCTTGTGTTGTCAACTGGGGGACCTTTGGCCTGCCGGTTTGCTAGCTGGTTGGCTTGACCTGGCCTGCTGGTGAGGCTTGCTAGCTGGTTGGCTTGGCCTGGTCTGCTGGTGAGGCTTGCTAGCTCTCTCGGCCCTCAAGTTTGGCAGGTGTTGTTGGTCAGTGTTCCTTTTTGTTATCCACCTTACCTAAATTTGTTTGTTAGTTTGCCCCACCCCCCCCCTCCCCCCGTTTTTGTTTGTTTTGTTTATTCTTGTCTTTCCCCTTCGTGCCTTTCCCCACCGGGAAAAAATTAACTTAAAACAAAAATTACACACAAAAAAATCCCTCCTTGTGTCCCTTCCCATTGTTGATAAGATTAGTTTGGTGCTGTGCTAGATAGTTTGTTGTGTGTCCCGTGGTACTGGTAGGCCCTGTTCAGCACAGTCTGGCTGAGCCTGCTAGTTCCTTGGCCGTTTTACACCCCCCCCCCCCCCTCCCTCTCCCTTTCCCCTTCCCTCCCCCCTCTCACTGGTGTTGGGCTGTAAAGGGAGTGGGCCTCCATCATGTCAGCAGCACAGGCTGGCATGAGGAGGCACCATGCAGTGCACCTCCTTCTAAAGGAGAAGGGAGGAAAAATAATGGAGCTATCCCGATTGGATTTCTCCAGAAAATTCCTCCAGAAAGAGCTCGGCTTTCATCCCGCGCAGGTAAACTGCATCTTAGCCCTCCCCTATAGGAAGGGCTTCGATGTCAGTTTTGCCAACGCCAGCTTCCTGAGGGAGTTCTGGGGGAAACTCCAGAACGCCCTGAACACCCAGGGGTCCCTCACAGCGATGTTTGAGGTGACCAAGCTGACGGATAATAGCATTAAAACCGTTATTGTCCGTATGTACAATGAAACCGTACAGCCGAGGACGTTGCAGCATGGCTGGGCAGGTACTGCAACGTGAAGGGTCCCCTGATCCAGGTAAAAGACCTCGATGGGATCTGGACAGGGGCCTGGAGGGTCACTGTCCAGCAAAGGGAGGACCCTGGGGGGTTGAAAGCCATCCCATCCACCATAGTCCTCGGAGAGAACAGGGGCCATGTTCACTACCAGGACCAGCCCAAGCTGTGCCGTAAGTGTGGTGAACATGGCCACCTTGCAGACGCCTGTCAGAAGGTCGTCTGCATGAAGTGCCGGGCGGTGGGCCACCGCTATGAGGAGTGCACAAACGGAAGGTCGTGCAACCTCTGTGGCGAGCGGTCCCACCTCATCCGCGACTGCCCCTCCTCCTGGGCCAACAGGGCCAAGGCTGGAAGGAGGGAGTGGGCGGCCGCGGACCGGGCTTTCGAGCGCCAGAGGGCTGGAACGGCAGTTGCCGAGGTGGTAGTGGAGGAGCCGGTGGTGGTGGAGGAGGAGGCAGTAGTGGAACCGGTAGTGGTGGTAGAGGAGACAGTTGTGGAGCCGGTGGTGGTGGCTGTAGTGGAGGGCGCGGAAGGTGCAGTGGTGGAAGAAGTGGGAGGAGAGGACAAAACCCTCCCCACCCCAATCCCCCTGCCCCAGACTAATGTGACCCTTGAAGGAGAAAGGGCCGAGAAAGACGGCTCCGGAGAGATGTTCAGCGAAAGCTCCCCAAGTGGGTCAGACATCATAGGGTCGGTGTCGGAAAGCACCATGGAGACTGTGTCAGAAGGTACGGGAGAGGAGGGGGAGATTCTGAAGGAACACCTCCCCCTACGTAAAAGAAACGCTGAGGAGCTCTCTGACCCCGAACAGGGTGAGGAGAAAAAGGGAAAGGTGGAGTGGGAGAGCTCCCAGGGGGAGGAAGAACCCAGAACCTTCCCCTCCAACTCCCCCAATCAAGTCTCCTTTTTAAGTCCTATTTTAACCTCCTCTCCCTTCCAAACCCCTTTACCCCGGAGGGAGAGAGAGAAAGTCCCTGAAGACTAACCCCCTTTTAACTTTTCAATGACTTTTCTTCTAGCACTGTTTTTACTCACCCCTTTTATGGCTTTTAAAATCACCACTATAAACGTGAGGAGCATAAAGACAGCAACGAGCACAGTCGGTTTTATCCTTTTTAGAAAGGTTTAACTCTGATGTGTTTTTACTACAGGAGTGTGGTCTACCCTTTGTATCCTCTTACAGGAAATGGGAGGATAAGTGGCGGCACGGGCCCTCCATTTGCAGTGGTTCCAATTTTAACAAGAACAACGGTGTTGCCATTTTAATCAAGACCCCACAGGTGGTGGTGAAGGGGAGCACGGTGGTGGTAGGTGGGCGTGCTCTTTTAGCCAACTGTACTTTTATGGGGAGGGATTTTAACGTGCTAAACGTGTATGGTTTTAACGATAAACATGACCGGTGTGCACTTTTAGAGGACCTGCAGTCCCACATGCTAGGGAGGGATCCTCTAGTGGTGGGTGGGGATTTTAATTGTGTTTTAAGTAGAGCAGACAGGAGAGGGGCAGGAGGGGATTTTAAGGTAGACAGGTCAAGTGTTTTATTGCAAGGGCTGTGCAGGGATTTTAAACTGACTGACTGTTTTAAAACCCTGCATCCAAGAGAGGAGGGCTTCACCTGGACCAGTGGTGATGGCACCAGAGCCTCTCGCATTGATTATCTGCTAGAATAACCCCTGCTTTCTTCTCAGACCACGTAATGCTGACGTGCACCCTTTCACTATCTTCGGGTGTGACTGTGGGAAGAGGGCCCTGGAAACTGAACTGCTCCCTTCTAGAAGATGATAGAGTAGTTAGTCAGTACAGAGAGCAGTTCAGCCAGTGGCAGACGCTACAGGACTTCTTTGACACGCGAGCACAGTGGTGGGAAATGGTGAAGGGAAGGACGAGGACCTTCTTTAGAGAGATAGGAAAGGAAAAAAGCAAAGAAAAAGATAGACGCATGGTGGGACTGCAAAAGCGACTGGAAAGGTATTTTAACCTATGCCAACAGGGCCTTGATTTTAACCAAGAAATTAAAGAAGTAAAAAAGGAAATGGCACTTTTAGCAGAACAGAGAAGCAAGGGGGTTATTTTAAGAAGCAAGGAAAGGGAATTAGAAGAGGGGGAGAAGTGCACTAGGTACTTTAAGAAAATAGTCAGTAAGGGTAGGATTATGACAGGATTGAGAAACAAGGATGGGGTTTTAAAAACAGACACAGAGGGAATAAAGGAAGTGGTCGAGAACTTTTATGGGGAACTGTTCGGGGTAAAAGATGTGTGCGAGGGAACAATGGGTGACCTTTTAACATACATCGACAAGACCTTACCCAATACAGACGACCTGAAAAAAGACCTGACGAGGACAGAAATCGACCAAGGACTGAAACGTTTTAAGAGGGGTAAATCACCGGGGGAGGACGGCCTCCCTTTGGAGTTTTATCTGACCTTTTGGGATGTTTTAGCCAACGAACTTCTGACTGTTTTTACTGACTTCGAACACCTCGACAGACTACCCGACAGTTTTAGAGTGGGGATCGTGACTCTTTTACACAAGAAAAACGACAGGACGGACCTGAAAAACTGGAGACCGATTACCCTTTTAAACTTTGATTGTAAACTTTTTACCAAGGTTTTAACACTCAGAATGTCTTCTGTTTTAGGGGAGGTGATCCACCCGGACCAAACCTGTGCCGTGCCCGGAAGGAAGATCACGGACAGCCTGATACTGATCCGAGATGCCATCTGTTATGCGAGAGACAGAAACATGCGGCTTGTAGTCCTAAATTTAGATTTTGAAAAAGCCTTTGATCGGGTCTCGCACCAGTACCTCTTTAAGGTACTGCAAAAAATGGGTTTCCCGGAAAGGTTCTTAGCTTGGGTGGGACTGCTGTACGGGGACATCACCAGCAAAATCCTTGTAAATGGGCATCTGTCAAAAGCAGTGGGAGTGCGGCGTCCGTCAGGGCTGTCCGTTATCTCCCCTTCTGTTTGTGGCCTGTATTGAACCACTGGCACAGGTCTTGAGAAGGGACCAAGGGATCAGTGAGGTGGGTATCCCGGGGAGTGGGGGGATGACCGCCAAGTGCGTCTTTTACATGGACGACGTCAACATTTTATGTACCGACCTTTTATCCGTCGACAGGACTCTGGACAGGACTGACTGGTACGGACGAGCCTCTGGGGCGAGACTGAACAGAGACAAGACAGAGGCCCAATTCTTCGGACCGTGGGCAGACCCAGACTTGACCAGACTACCTCTGACAGTTAAACTGACGGACATAAGGGTACTGGGGGTAAAGTTTGACCCGGGGGGAGGAGGGAGCGGTAACTGGAGTGGAATCCTGGGGACGGTAAGACAGAGACTGGGTTTTTGGGGACTACGACAGCTGACTTTTGAGGGCAAGGTTTTAATCATTAAAGCTGTGATTTTACCTGTGCTTTTATTAATCAGTTCTGTTTTTATCCCCCCTCGAAGGAGTATTTTAGACCTAGAGCGGATGCTTTTTTACTTCCTGTGGGGAGGCAAGTGGGAGAGGCTGAGGAGGGAGGTGGTCAAGAGGCCCAGGTCCAAGGGGGGGAAAGGCTTGCCTGACCTCTACTTGTTCCTGGGCAGCCGCTACACAGCGTTACATCTGACTCTTGCCACCTCCCCGGTCAACAACATGGCCTCGTGGCCTCGTGCAGCACTAGAAAGTGTAGATTTTGTGGATCTGGGGAGCACGAGGCCAAGGATTGCGACAAGCCGAAGGCTTGCCACGGGTGTGGTTCCACTCAGCACCTGTAGCGCGATTGCCCGGCTCGTCAGCGGTCATACGCGTCTGCAGTTGGAGGGGGAGCAGGAGCGGGGGATGGGGGAAGCAGAGGAGGGGAAGGACGGCCTTTTCAGGCACAAAGAGATGGCCCAGAGGATAAGAAAAAAGAATAGGAGAAAAGAGTGATAGCAGGAGGAGAAAGGACAAGTGAAAATGCGGGAGCAGAAGATGGGAAGAAGAATGAAGATGGAGGACCGGTGGGAGGGGTGCCTGTGGCAGGACCTGTGGGAGGGGTGCCTGTGGCAGGACCTGTGGGAGGGGTGCCTGTGGCAGGACCTGTGGGGGGGTGCCTGTGGCAGGACCTGTGGGGGGGGTGCCTGTGGCAGGACCTGTGGGGGGGGTGCCTGTGGCAGGTCCGGTGGAGCGGGTGCGGGAGTGGGGGGATATCATGTCAAATTTTCTTGTGGAAGAAATGAGGGAAATGGTGGAGGGGCTGGCGGGGAAGGGGGGTGGTGTCTCCCCGCTACCTCCCACACCGAAAAAATAAAAAAAGAAACGGAAGATGAAGGGGGGCTCGGTAGGCAGTGAGAGGGAGGGGGGAGAGGATGGGGAGGGGGTAGTCAAAAGAGGGATGGGGGAGGGTAATGTTAAATTGGCCTCGCTCTTTTCCTCAGCACATGATCTGTTGGTGGAGGGTGTGAGCCAGGACGTGGATCTGGGCTGTATGTCTGAGTGGGGATCCCAACTCCTATTTGAGGGGATGGGGTCCCCTATTCTCAGCCAGGCAGCCTACAGGGAGAGTGTTGGTGGAGAGCCCGGGATGCAGGACACTCCAATACCTAACACCATGCCTGCATCCTGGGTTTGAGAGATGGAGGAGGACGGGGGGGCATCAGGAGTGGAGAGGACGTCCCCGCCGGTGGAGATGGACCAGGGGAGCATCGGGTGAGTCTCCTGTTTTTCTTTGGGTTTTGGGTTTAATTGTTGGTTATTATTAAATGAATATGTCTGTTTCTTTTCTTAGTTTAAATGTTAGAGGGTTAAGGGATTATGTTAAAAGGAGGGCAGTGTTTTGTTATTTAGAGGGGGTGGGTTTTGATTTCTGTTTTTTACAGGAGGTTCACCTGAGGGATGGAGGGGATGTGTGTAGATTTAGGAGGGAGTGGGATAAGGGGAAATCTTTTTGGGGCATAGGAGGGGTGCACTCAACAGGAGTAGGAATTTTGTGGGGGAATAAAGAGGTTAAGGTAGAGAGCACTTTTGTTATAATGCAGGGTAGAGTATTGGGGATAGATGTAGTGTATAGAGAAGCTAGGTATAGGTTAATTTGGGTATATGGGCCACAGGTGGCGGCAGACAGGAGGGAGATGGTGGACTGTCTGGCGCCCCTGTGTGTCACAAATAGGCACTTGGTGATAGGAGGGGATTTTAATATAGATTTAGGGGTAGGTGGTGATAGCAGTGCAGGCGCCATCACCGGGCTAATGGCTTGCCATGGTCTGGTTGATGGTGGCCTGCACACTACTCCGGCAATGGTCGGTCCTACATGGCGCAACTCCAGGGGGGTTGCGCGGAGGCTCGACTACATTTTTATATCCAGGTCTTTGGGTCAGTTGTCTGGGCGGCTGTTGCCTGTTTTCTTCACGGATCACGACGGGGTGTTCCTGCAGGTAGGGTCGCCAGTCTGCCTCTTCGGTAGGGGGTACTGGAAGTTAGATCGGGATATACTGGAGGAGCAGGCCTTCGTTGACACATTTTTTTGTTTCTTTCGGAGGCTTGACGTACTCCGGTCCATGTGCGAGGGGGTGTTAGAGTGGTGGGATTTAGTTAAGGTGAGGATTAGGGCTTTTATAATAGGATATTGTAAAAGGAAAAAAAGGGAGGAAAGGAGGGAGGTGGATCGTATCCAAAGGTTAATTGAACTCGAGTACGAGGCAGGCAACCTCGGCGGGTCGATTGACTGGGAGAGATTCGCAGCCGTAAAGGCGCAGCTCAGAGAGCTGCAGGAGCAGAAGGCTCAAGCTTTCCTGGAGCGTGCGCATAATGGCTTTCTAGAACATAATGAGACTTGTTCCGCTATGTTCTTTAAGTCGGTTAGGGCCAGGCAGAGTAGGAAGGTAATGCATGGCGTTAGGGAAGAAAATGGTAGTATAGTAAGTAAACCAGAGGAAATGGTCAGGGTGACAACTGATCATTTCCGAGGTTTATTTAAGGAAAGGGAAATAGATGTAGAGCAGGGAAACGTGTTTTTAGAACACTTGTCCCGGCGGTTGCCAGAGGACATTAGAGACGTGATGGAGGCCCAGATCTCATTAGAAGAGGTTGAGAGCGCTCTTAGGAGGATGGGTAAAGGGAAGGTGCCTGGGATGGATGGGCTGCCGGCTGAGTTTTACCTCAAGTTTTGGGGTATACTTGGACCAGTGGTCCTCGAAGTCTTGAAGGCCATCCTTGAGACGGGGGTCCCGGGGGGGATCAATGGCTGTTGGTGTGCTGTCACTTCTTTATAAGAAGGGGGAAGCAACTGACCTTGGCAACTGGCGGCCATTGACCATGCTGTGCGTAGATTACAAGATTCTTGCAAAGTTTTTAGCAGACCGGTTGCGCACAGCCCTTCCCTACGTCGTCCATGAGGATCAAACGTGCGGGGTAGAGGGCCGCTCTATAAGATGGAACCTACAGTTGATTAGGGACTCCATCGCCTGGGTTGAAGATAGAGGGCTGCCTTTAATGGTAGCAGCGCTAGAACAGGCGAAAGCCTTTGATCGCGTAAATAGATCCTTTTTATTCAGGGTGTTAGGTAGATCAGGATTTGGGGAGAAGTACATAGGATGGATCCGTACATAATATGTCGGAGCGGGGTGCCGAGTAAGTGTAAATAGTCACATAGGTGACGTTTTTGACCTCACGTCTGGGGTCAGGCAGGGATGCCCACTCTCGGATCTCCTCTTCGTTCTGTACATGGAGCCTTTGGGGGCTGCCATTAGGGTAGACACAGGGGTGGAGGGCCTGTTGATCCCTGGGAGCGGTGGGCTGCGTGTTAAAATGACGCAGTACGCCGACGACACTTCCTTGTTGCTGTGCAAGGACTCGTGCCTGACAAGGTCCCTTGCCATCATTGGGGATTTCACCCGAGCGTCGGGGGCGGTTCTGAACCATGCAAAGTCTTCCGTTAAGTTTTTCTGAAGATGGCGCGGTAGGACGGATGTGCCTGTGGGGTTCTCTCTCTGTGAGGGGGCACTGAGGATTCTTGGGGTCCATTTTGAGACCTCTGGCTCAGCGACGCTGAACTGGAACATGGGTATCGCAGTGGTACAGAAGAAGTTAGCAATGTGGAAGGCTAGGTCTTTGTCTTTTATGGGGAAGGTCCTGGTCCTAAAGGTGGATGTATTGCTATCTCTTTTGTACTTGGCGTACATCTACCCATTGCCGGCTTGTCTGAGAAGGCCTCTAGCGAGGTTTGTGTTTCAGTTCATGTGGGGTGGCAGGTACGAGTGGGTCGCCAGGGTGCGCATGCTCTGTCCCATCGGGGAGGGAGGTAGGGGGGTACCACATCTCCCCCTCAAGCTGGACGCAATTTTAGTTTCCTTTCTGTTGACGGAGCTTGCTCAGCCTGTAATACACCCGTCCGGTTACCTCCTGCGGGTGTTCTTCTCGTATCAGGCGAGAAGCGTAATGGTGTGGTCTAACGCGGGTCCTCGGGCGGAACAGCTGCCGTGGCACTTTGGCCATGCGGCCAAGTGGCTGCGTGCGCACCCCGAGGTTGAAGTTGCCCGAGTAGGTTTAGACCACAGGCACCTGTACGAGGAGGTCAGGCAGGCAGGGAGTCCTGCGCCTGTTACGGGCATCTCGTCAGTGGTCTGGGAGGGAGTGCAGGTGCGGGGCCTGGACAACAGGCTCAAGGACCTGAATTGGTTGAGCCTCCACAAATGCTTGCCGGTACGTTCCATCATGTACCTGCATAGTTTGTCGCGATACTCCACCTGTCCAAGATCTGCTTGTGGCAGGGAGGAGACTGTGCGCCATGCCTTCTGGGACTGTGCCTTTGCCGGACTAGTCTGGGCTAGGGCACGGGTGCTGCTAGGTTTGGTTAGGAGCGATTTTGTTTTGACGTGGGCTAGGTTAGAGAGAGGCGTAGGGAGAGCGAGGGGAACAAATAGGGACAGATTTCTGCTCTGGCTTCTCATGAGTCTCTTTAAACGGGGGCTGTGGGAAGCCAGGCAGAATTTAGTTAAGACAGGGAGAGATTGGGGGGTGGAAGGGATAGTGAGGAGGGTGGAAGGTGATGTGAGGGGGAGGATGAAGAGGGAGGAGAGGAAGTGGGGGCAGCATGCGGCACGGGAGAGGTGGAAGGGGGGTTTAGGGCTGGGAGTGTTAGAGTTAGATGCGGACGGGGAGATAGGGAAAGGGTTAGGTATTGGTTAGGTATGACGGGGAGGGACGATGCTCCCCTGAGGTTTGGTTTTGTTTGGGTGTTTGGTGATTTTGTAAATAAAATGAATGAGAATTATTATTTTGTAAAGTAAGAATGGTATTGAGTGTAAATGAATTATTTTTTGTTAAAAAAAAAAATCTGTTCTTATCAGTTTAATATCTGATACGTCCCCCATCGGGGGACTACATATTAAATTGATTTTTCGAACAGGGAGTCGGAAATGGGGCTTGCTCCGTCCTCTCCACGCATCGACCCGGTATTGCAGTACCTCCGGGAACGGTGCAACACTTTTCTCCCGTTGTCAAGGAAAAATACAAATTCACAAAGCTATGTAAACAGCTAGCTAGCTGGCTGGCTAGCAGAAGAAGAGAAGGAAAGAAACATTCAAACTGAAAGAAAGGCGAAGCGCCCTTCAATGGGGTCCCCCGTTTCCCGCCATTTTACTTTAAAAAAAATAATAATAATTGGGCCAGGATTGTCTGTCTGTCTGTGTCTCTCTCTCTCTCTCTCTCTCTGTCCCTGTGCCTCTGTGTCTGTGACCTTCTTTTTATCCACAGCCCTCGAAAACTTGGAAGAGTGGGTTCCGGGAGCACCCACGGGAACCCTGCCTAGAGTGCACAGAGTGTGTCTCGGGCCCCGACCTCTTGACTTCCATATGACTCTGGTTTCTCTTCATTACGCACAAGCCTTTCGCCTTTTACTAAAGACTTCCGTGGAGAGGAACACTTACGAGTTCAACGTATTTTTGGAGCGGCTTTGCTTCTTGCAGAGCCCGGTATCTTGTTTCAAGAGAAATTGACAGAGATGGGCCAGGATAGTGACTTAAAGACGCATTAGCGACTTTTTCCAAAAAAACACCTGCCTGTCGCCAGGGAAACGGTGGGTGGGTGGGTGGGTGGGTGGTTGAGTGGGGGTGGAGGGAGAGAGGAGCTGGCTTTTGCGGGGTGCCGAGTAAGTGTAAATAGTCACTTAGGTGACGTTTTTGACCTCACGTCTGGGGTCAGGCAGGGATGCCCACTCTCGGATCTCCTCTTCGTTCTGTACATGGAGCCTCTGGGGGCTGCCATTAGGGCAGACACAGGGGTGGAGGGTTTGTTCATCCCTGGAAGCGGTGGGCTGCGTGTTAAGATGACGCAGTACGCCGACGACACTTCCTTGCTGCTATGCAAGGACTCGTGCCTGACAAGGTCCCTTGCATCTGATTAGGCTTCCGAGTCAGCTGACAAACATGGCATGTTTTGATGTAAGCGGAAATGTCTTTAAACGAGGCCAATAAAAATGATGCACAATTCGATCATAGGTTTTACAAAGCCCTAAGTGATCAGAAATGTCATGAGATGTTTTCAAAACTAGATCAAAGCTTAGAAGGAACGCGATCTGAACAATAGCATCACCCACAACTTTTGCTGTGAGGCGTCCATTTCCTTATCAACAACTGATCTTGAAAGTTGTAACCCTGGGCAACACGCCTTACCTCAACCAGATGTACTTGATCAAATAAACCTTAATTAAGGTAGGATCAGCGGACTGCTCCATCACAATATCCCTACAGGACAGATAATCCATTAAATTATTAACCTTTGCCTAACTGTTCGGTTACGTGTTTTGTGTATTTAGTTTTGACGTTAGTGTCAGCACCGCTCATAGCACGAGTCACAGTGCATGCAGAGAATACCTCCAGGATTCTCTGTACGTTTTCATCGATAATCCCTACATGGGATGGGGTATGAGAAACCACCAGACACGACTACAGGCAAAGTTGTTACCAAAATCACATGATCACCATTAATGGGCAGAAAGGGACACACACCCCACCCTTGCACTTGGACAGATATAAGTTTGACTTTGTGCAAGGGTACAGACAATGTATTCAAACCTATCCCTTGAGTCAGAACTGTATCTGTCTACAAAGAAAAAGCAAGAACAGACTCAAACAAATAATTCAGAGGCACCAGTGTCTCACAGAATCTTTACTGGCACATCACTTCCCAACAGTGAAACAACCCTCTGTGAAAAATGGCGAATAATCAGTACTAAAAGGTTTGTACAATTCTTGGGCTTCTGCAAGAGGATTAACATGAGGAACAGGCCCAGCTACTGCAACAGGTTTTTTTTATTTTTACCAAGAACAGGACACGCATTCTTCCAGTGGTCTTCACCTTGACCATAGTTACAGATTTTACTTACATCATTCTGTCCACATGAGCCATGTTTGGATCTAGATGCAATTTGCTGACCGAAATCCACCTGAAATGTTCCTCTGCCCCCAATCTCGCATATGGGATCCTCCAAAACTGCCTTTGTGGGTCAGTATGTACAGTTGAAGTCGGAAGTTTACATACACTTAGGTTGCTGTCATTAAAACTTGTTTTTCAACCACTCCACAAATGTCTTGTTAACAAACTATAGTTTTGGCAAGTCGGTTAGGACATCTACTTTGTGCATGACACAAGTAATTTTTCCAGACAGATTATTTCACTGAAAATTCACTGTAGCTATAAACGGCTTGGAAAATAACAGAAAATTATGTCATGGCTTTAGAAGATTCTGATAGGCTAATTGACATTGTTTGAGGCAATTGGTGGTGTACCACTCAGTGCCTCTTTGCTTGACATCATGGGAAAATCTAAAGAAATCAGCCAAGACCTCAGAAACAAAATTGTAGATCTCCACCAGTCTGGTTCATCCATAGCAATTTCCAAATGCCTGATGGTACCACGTTCATCTGTATATACACCATGGGACCACGCAGCCGTCATACCACTCAGGAAGGAGACGCCTTCTGTCTCCTAGAGATGAACGTACTTTGGTGTGAAAAGTGCAAATCAATCCCAGAACAACAGCAAAGGACCTTGTGAAGTTGCTGGAGGAAACAGGTACAAAATGCTCTATCCACAGTAAAACGAGTCCTATATCGACATAACCTGAAAGGCAGCTCAGCAAGGAAGAAGCCACTGCTCCAAAACCGCCATAAAAATAGCTAGACTATGGTTTGCAACTGCACATGGGGACAAAGATCGTACTTTTTGGAGAATTGTCCCCTGGTCTGATGAAACAAAAATACAACAGTTTGGCCATCGTTATGTTTGGAGGAAAAAGGGGGAGGCTTGCGAGCCGAAGATCACCATCCCAACCGGGAAGCACGGGGGTGGCAGCATCATGTTGCGCGGGTGCTTTGCTGCAGGATGAACTGGTGCACTTCAAAATAGATGGCATCATGAGCAGGAAAAGTATGTGGATATATTGACGCAACATCTGAAGACATCAGTCAGGAAGTTAAAGCTTGGTCACAAATGTGTCTTCCAAATGGACAATGACCAAGGATACTTCCAAAGTTGTGGCAAAATCGCTTAAAGACAACGAAGTAAAGATATTGGAGTGGCCATCACAAAGCCCTCACCATAATCCAAATGAAAATTTGTGGGCACAACTGAAAAAGCATGTGCAAGCAAGGAGGCCTACAAACCGGACTCAGTTACACCAGCTCTGTCCGGAGAAATGGGCCAAAATGTACCCAACTTATTGTGGGAAGCTTGTGGAAGGCTACCCAAGTTAAACAATTTAAAAGGCAATGCTACCAAATACACTAAATTAGTATGTAAACTTCTGATCCACTGGGAATGTGCTGAAATGAATGTACTATTTTTTTCTGACATTTCACGTTCTTAAAATAAAAAGTGGTGATCCTAACTGACCTAAGACAGGGAACTTTTACTAGGATTAAATGTCAGAAATTGAGAAAAACTGGGTTTACATGTATATGGCTAAGGTGTATGTAAACTTCCGACTTGAACTCATCTGCCAAAACAGCAGCTTCAGATGCAGTCCAGTCCGTATGATGGAAACAATAAACATCATGTAGGAGTTATATCTGTCAAATATTAATGAGACTAAGAGATATGGAAAAGTTAGACCAGACAGTAAGCCTACTTCAGGTTATTTCATGCCTTCAAGAAACACTGGCCTGACAGTATGGTGGATGGTGTAAGAAAGCGATGGATGGATTTGCTTTATTTTAATAATGGTAGGGAGAGGACTTGTGGGGTTGCTATTTTAATTAAGCGGGATAGTGTGCAGAATATTAGGGAAGTGCACACGGGTGAGGGTACGCTTTTAAGTGTTCAATTTTTCAAAATGTTTATGCACCTAATAATGAGATTGACCGAGCCGTGTTTTTTCAGTCACCTGAGCAACATTGTGTGGGTAACTTTAACATTAGTTTGACTAAACTGGACATGTCAAGGAGTGCATTGTTGTGCTCTGATTTGTCTAGGCTAGTCTTGCTGGGGGTAATGAAGGATAATTTTGTGATGTATGTCGGGGTATGCATCCAGGTGAGAGAGCTTTCTTGAAGAGGCTGGTTGTTTTAAACCGTCTCAGGCAAAGCCGCATTGATTATTGTTCAGCGGCTGTAAATGTGGTGCAATATGTTCACAAGATTAGGTACGATGTTTTAAGTGATCATGCATCTCTTGGGCTCCTGCTGGGTCATAGTGTGCCTACTAGAGGGGGTGGTGTATGGTGTTTGAATGCTGAGCTACTAAAAGAAGAAAAATATATGATATGATTGCTCATTGTATTAAACAGAATAATGTTGAGTGATTTTAAATGTGTTAATATTGGATTGTGGTGGGAGGGTCTAAAAGAGAAGATTAGATGGTTGAGTGTTGACTACGCAAGATGGAGGAATTTTCTTTTAAAGAGGGAGAGTATAGCTCTGAATAAACAAATTGACATTGAGCTGGAAAAAGTTGATAGGGTGGAGGGTTATGATGTGGCAGGCTTTATGGAAGCTCAGGCTGCTGTACATAACTTTGAAAAGAGTGCATGTATGGGGGCAATGGAGGGGTGACGATCAAGGCTGTAGTGAGGAGGTTATAGGTTTTATTGATGCAAAATGATCTGATGCTGAACGAAAAATGTATTACAAAGATATGACGGTTAAGGAGATGTGGGAGGCTATCTTGGCCAGTAATGGGAAAAAAGTCTGCGATCAGATGGGCTGAAAAGTGAGTTTTATCAATTTGTGGATATTTTAGCACCTGGATTGTTGGACGTGTACATGGAACAGGCACAGATAGTTCCAGAATCATTATCCACAGGATTGTTAAATATAAAACAAATGGAGCAGAGAGAAGCTGGAAAATGTTAGGCCTTTAAGTTCACGGAATACTGATAAGATTTTGGCAAGGGTTTTCGCTAACCGTGCTAATAAAGTGATGGGGAGTATCGTATCTGAGTCAGATGTACAGCGTTCCTGGGATGGATATTACTTGTACAATAAGGGATGTTTGATATATGACTGTTGAGGGAGGCATAGTGCTTAGCCTAGATTTGAACAAGAAAACTAACTTGTGAGGGATGTAATGGAGATGCATGGATGAATGTAAAATGTGTGTAAGTGTTAATGGTGCACCTAATCAAAAACAAATAAACCAGACCACAAAACAAAATGGTGTTTGTGGAGAGAGAGAGAGAGACAGGACTGGGCACCAGGACCTTTTATCACCTAGTTGATCCCAAACCCAGGTGCAACTTGTCACCTTAATGACCCAATCAGCTCCACCTGTCCCCAATCTGCAAATATAAACACAGAGAAGGAGGCAGGGAAACCGAGGGGGGTATAACACACACTCCTATGAAAAGCAGGAACTAACAAAGACCTGAAAACAAAACTCACAACCACACAAATGCACCAATACAACTGATCAAAAACCATAACCAATAAAGGTTCAGACACAAAATAGTATACAAACCATAAAGGTAAGAGGCCCACCGTATGCCCATGATACCAACCCAACCAAATCACCTGACCCCAACCAACCTCAGCAACCACGGTACCTGGAAGCAACAATTTAAGAGAAAGAAATGGAGACCAAGTGACAGGAGAGCAGAAGCCAGAGCAACAGGAAGGACAAAAGAAACCCTGTAAAGACCACCAACCGAAAATAAAAACAAACAACGAAGGCGTCCGAAGATCGACGAAATCGGTGCACGTTAAAGCACATTATCCACACTTTTTACATGTCGTACATCCAAACGCCCGCAGGAACAAACACCAGCGCATAATCCTGCTTTTTAGGCAAAGCATGGTGTGCAGAAAAGTAAGTGGGTTGTGGTCAGTGTAAACCACAATAGGAACCACACACATACCTCAATATGCTTCAATGCCCAGATTAAAGCAAGGGCCTCTTTCTCCCCCACTGAATAGTTAAACTTTCGGGAGAAATAACTAACAGGATGTTCAACACCCCCATCTGCTTGAAGCAACACTACACCTGCCCCTACGTTACTTGTATCCACATATAGACTGAAGGCAGTTCAAATCATGGGGCAGCCAACACAGGGTCAGAACTAAGAAGCAGTTTCACATTTTCAAAAGCACTCTGACAGCAGGAAGACCAGATTAAATCAGCCCTCTCCTTCAACAGATCAGTCAGAGATGCTACAACCATGGAGAAGTTGAAGCAAAACCCCCGAAAGTACCCAACCATACCTAGGAAGCGTTGCAGCTCCTTCTTGGTGGTGGGCGGTGGAAACAGATTGATAGTGGCCACTTTAGCCCGCACCGGGAGAACACGACCCTGCCCGACCACTCTGCCGAGGTAGTTCACTGTTGCCTGGGCAAACTCAGTTGGCAAAGTTCACAGTGAGACAGGCCTCAGCCAAATGTTCAAATAGAGTCCGTATCTGCACAAGATCAGGCTCCAAAGTGTCACTATAAAACAACCACATCATCTAGATAAACAGCACAGCTTTCAAGGCCAGAGGTCACCCTATTCATTAGACACTAAGACATAGCAGGAACATTGCGTAGGCCTCAACTCCTGACCGAATAGGAGAAAAGACCCGAAGGAATAATAAAAGCAGATATTTCACGATCTCTTGATGACAAAGGCACTTCCCAGTAACCCTTCAGCAAATCAAACTTGCTGAAAAACCAGGCAGCACCAACCTGGTAAACACAATCTTCCATCCGTGGGAGTGGGTAACAGTCCGGTTGTCAGTGCAAAATCTAAGAAAGTATGCCATAATATTGTTTGGGGAGAGTGCCCCACATCAGCATTTTCCACAATCATAGGTTTCATTAAATATTCACTTTTGGAAAATCTTCCTCTGATTTGTCATCCAAAGGGTCCCAGCTATAACATGTAGTGTCATTTTGTTAGATAAAATCCTTCTTCATATCCCAAAAAGTCGATTTAGTTGGCACCATCGATTTGAGTAATCCACTCGTTCAACATGCAGAGAAAGCAATCCGAAAATCTACGCCTAAACTTTGATTCAACAAGTCAAAGTACGTTTCTAGTTAGTGCTCAGGTACCCTAAAATGTAATTAAACTATAATATTTCATACGGAAAGAAGTATGTTCAATAAGGAAAGCAATATTAGCAGGTGCGCGTCCTCCTCATTGCACGCGCAAACACAGATTTCCAAACTGGTGTCGTTGTACACCAGTTTGGAAGTTACACCAGTTATTGAAGTTACAAGCCTGAAGCCAAGAACAAAGACTGTTGACACATTGTGGAAGCCATGGGAATTCCAATATGGGAGCTGGAATTGGATATTCCCCTATGCTATAATTTCAAGAAGTTAAGGGAACATTTTGACGCTTGCCATATGGTTAGTGAGAAAGTCCATATTGCAAATGTACGGTCCCTTACTAGACGTCCGAAAACATTTGTAAAATTTGCGGACGGCGTCGGGCCGTGCGGCAGGGCCGGATCTTCCAGGAAGTCATCAAACAAACTCTTTCGGACATTCGGTTTCCGTTTGATAAAATATTCAAATTTTGGTCATTTTTCCACTGTCCTGGTAAATCCCACAAGAGGGCGAATGGAATCATATTGCGAATGTACAAAACATCACGAATCACGACGTGGCCTTATCTCCTAAACGGAAAAGACTTCGAAGACGAAACTTGGTGAGCATAGGTTTGGCATAATGGGCAGTTGGTCCCGAACAAGATGGCGTCTAGGCCTCAACATTTTTTGAGTTATGGCCATTTTTCTGGGATTAAAGGTCAAAAATGAAAATAGAAAAATAATTTGACCGCTTCACGTCAAAGTAAGTGAACCTACGGTGTCAATAAAAAAATAAACAATATAAGCCAAAATAAGCCATTTATCTATCGTCATTTAAGAGAAATCGTACAATGTCAAATTGGTGATGTTCAAATATATATCTATATTTTTTTAACAGTTACAAATCCAGTTGCAGCGTGTTCATACAAATCTTTTTAAAGTCTGCTTCGGAGCTCTGCGAGATTTCTGTGATAACACACACACACACACTAAACCCTCCGTAAATAAGTCAGTTCTTAACGTAAAGACTTAACTCAATATTCTATAATTGCC
Source organism: Oncorhynchus clarkii lewisi (assembly GCF_045791955.1). Taxonomy (NCBI): domain Eukaryota; kingdom Metazoa; phylum Chordata; class Actinopteri; order Salmoniformes; family Salmonidae; genus Oncorhynchus; species Oncorhynchus clarkii. The sequence goes on from NW_027261017.1 coordinate 107,918, forward strand.
TACCCCAAGGAGGATATGTGTTCACTTTCAGCTTCCTGTGTAAACCGGAAGTGCCTTAAAATGGTGTCATAGGTGCTGTTTCAAAGGGTTAAAAAGGTCAGATCTTTTCAAAACTTCATATGTGTGATTAGGCAACCCTCATGAACTGTAAGTCAGTCATTTCTCCCAACAGATGTCAAAGAAAAGCTATCTCTCACACACACACAGCAAGGATGGAGTGACAAAGTGCGGTGCTTAAAGACACACAGCCTGCAATGGATTTCCATATTCTCAAGGCCGTGCCGAGTTCAACGAGATGCCCCGCTTGACCGTAGCTCGCTCTGAGTGCAGCGACCGTGAAAAAAGTAGACCCAAAATTAAGCCTGGCCCTAAATGTCATTTGCTTTTGGGTGACAGTGAGAGAACCGTTAGGGTGAGAAGCACAATTCCGGAGTCGCCCGTCTGTCCTTAGCTGCAGGAGTCGCCCGTCTGTCCTGAGCTGCCGGAGTCGCCCGTCTGTCCTGAGCTGCCGGAGTCGCCCGTCTGTCCTGAGCTGCCGGAGTTGCCCGTCTGTCCTGAGCTGCCGGAGTCGCCCGTCTGTCCTGAGCTGCCGGAGTCGCCAGTCTGTCCTGAGCTGCCGGAGTCACCCGTCTGTCCTGAGCTGCCGGAGTCGCCCGTCTGTCCTGAGCTGCCGGAGCTGCCCGTCTGTCCTGAGTTCCCGGAGCCGTCCGTCAGCCAGGAGCTGCCGGAGCCGTCCTTCACTCCGGCTTAGCCGGAGTCTCCCGCCTGTCCGGTGCTGCCGGAATCTCCTGTCCATTCGGGACCCATTGCTAGGGTCCCCAGTCCGAGGTCAGCGGCGAGGGTCACCGGTTGAGGAGGCGGACAAAGACGATGGTGGAGTGGGATCCACGTCCCATGCCAGAGTCGCCACCGCGGACAGACACCCACCCACACCCTCCCCTATAGGTTCAGGTTTTGCGGCCGGAGTCCGCACCTTTGCGGGGGGTACTGTCACGTTCTGACCTTAGTTCCTTTGTTATGTCTTTGTTTTAGTATGGTCAGGGAGTAAGTTGGGTGAGTTTGTCTGTGTTCCATTTTCTATGTTGTGTTTTGTGTTTGGCCTGGTATGGTTCTCAATCAGAGGCAGGTGTCGTTTTTCCCGCTTGTGTTTCGTAGGTGTTTATTTTCTTTGTCTGTGTTCCACACGGAACTGTTTCGGTTGGTTATTTCACGAGTCGTTTATTGTTTTGTTTCAGTGTTCACTTGTTTTAAAAAAGAGCATGAACACGTACCACGCTGCACATTGGTTCTCCGATCCTTACTACTCCTCCTCGTCGTCGGAGGAGGAAGACAGCCATTACAATCACCCACAACTTTTGCTGTGAGGCGTCCATTTCCTCAACAACTGATCTTGAACGTTGTAACCCTAGGCAGAACTCCTTACAAACGGAGGTATTTTGGGTATAAAAGTAATCTTTATGGAACAAAAGGAACATTTTCTGTGTAACTGGGAGTTTCGTGAGTGAAAACATCCGAAGATTTTGAAAGGTAAACGGTGAATTTGATTGCTTTTCTGATTTTCGTGACCAAGCTTCCTGATGCTAAGTGTACATAATGCTATGCTAGGCAATCGATAAACTTACACAAACGCTTGGATTGCTTTCGCTGTAAAGCATAATTTCAAAATCTGACACGACAGGGTGATTAACAAAAGGCTAAACTGTGTTTTGCAATATTGCACTTGTGATTTCATGAATATTAATATTTTTTAGTAATATTATTTGACTGTTGTGCTATGCTATTCAGCAGTTGCTGATGAAAATGATCCCACAACAGGGATGGGTAGCGTCAAGAAGTTTTTAACAAGTCCAATACAGCAAATGAAAGATAAACATCTTGTTAATCTACCCATCGTGTCCGAGTTTTAAAATGTTTTACAGTGAAAACACAACAGATATTTATGTTAGATCACCACCAAATCCAAAAAACACACAGCCATTTTCCACAGCCAAAGATAGTGATTAATTTTATCTTTAATTCTGCTTTTGTGACTAACCTTTGATAATCTTCATCAGGTGACACTCATATGACACAATACATTTATGTTTTGTTCGATAATATGCATATTTATATCCACAAATCTCGGATTACATTAGCGCCATGTTCAGAAATGCCTCAAAAATATACGGAGTAATTACAGAGAGCTACGTCAAATAACAGAAATACTCATCATAAACTTTGACGAAAGATACAAGTTTTACATAAAATTAAAAGATACACTTGTTCTTTATACAACCGCTGTGTCAGATTATTATTTTTTAATTACGAAAAAAGCATACCATGCAATAATCTGGGACGCGGTCAGAAACACACAACATTTCTCCGCTATGTTGGAGTCAACAGAAATACAAAATTGCATCATAAATATTCCCTTACCTTTAATGATCTTTCAGTCAGAATGCAGTGCCAGGAATACTAGTTCCTCATTAAATCGTTGTTTTGTTACTTAATGTCCATTACTAGTGTCCAATTAGCTACTTTTGCTAGCACGTTTAGTTCACATGTCCAAAAGCTGGCGCTGGTCCAGGCAAACACGGACGAAAACTTCAAAAAGTTATATTCCAGGTCGAATAAACTGGTCAAACTAAGTAGAGAATCAATCTTCAGGACGTTATTATCATATATGTCCAATAACGTTCCAACCGGAGCATTCGTTTTTGTCTACAGAGTAATGGAACGCATGGTGATATCATGAGGAATGCGCTTGCATTCTGCCAGACCACTGACTCAAATAGCTGCCTTCCGGGCCTCACATCACACTAGAGGCTTCATTCCACATTCTACTGACTGTTGACATCTAGTGGAAGGCGTAGAAAGTGTGAACAGATCCATATCTTACTGGGATGTGAATAGGCGAGGAGTTGAAAATCAACCAGCCCCAGAATTTCCACTTCCTGTTTGGAAGTTTGCCTGCCCTATGAGTTCTGTTATACTCACAGACATAATTCAAACAGTTTTAGAAACTTCAGAGGGTTTTCTATCCAATAGTAATAATAATATGCATATATTAGCATCTGGGACAGAGTAGGAGGCAGTTCACTATGGGCACGCAATTCATCCAAAGTCAAAATGCTGCCCTCTATCCCTAAAAAGTTCAAACTTGGTCGGAAATGGGTCTTTCAAATGGACAAATGACCCCAAGTATACTTCCAAAGTAGTAGCAAACTGGCTTAACCCTCCCGTTGTTCTCATTCTGTATACACCCTGTGTGCTCGACCCGCCTTGACTAAAACCCCATTTAGTATGTGTGACAGTATGCATGTGCACATCCTTTACAGATATATTTCTTACACCTGCAGCACACAGTATGTGTTTTACAGTCATTCTTTGGTGGGCGGATCTGACACCTCTTCCTCTTACTTGCCCCAGCTGGGGAAGTGGCTGGGGGCTCCTCAGGTTGCTCATGAGATCTAGCCCTCTGAACAGCTTTCACAACTGCTGCAGATGCGTCTGTGTAGTGTAGATGCTCCCTTCTTTCGATGAATGGAGTTACAAGTGCCTTTCCCAGCTGCTCTTGTTGCGCTTACGAGGCATCCAGCTCGGGTTGATCTCTCTCCATATCACAATGGCATTGTAGGAGGAAACATCAATGATGTTGTGGAAGATGACCAGGGGCCAGCGGGCAGTCACCCTTCTGCTGCTGTACGTTCCAATCACCTTATCTAGGTTGTCCACACATCCTTTGTTGCAGTTGTAGTCTAGGATCATGGCTGGCTTCCTGTCCTGGCGATGGCTAATTTCAGCCTCTGTGTGCAGTGTGCTCAGAAGTAGCACATTCTTGTTTTTCTTTGGGAGGTAGGAAACTAGAGTGGTGGTGGGCGTGAAGGCAAACTTTGATGAGAAGACCTCTCTTTCCTTGGACGCAAGCAGTGCAGGTGGGAGCTCAGACTTGTCCTTTCGAACTGTGCCCACCATGGTGACATTCCTCTTCAGGAGCTGCCGTCCGAGTTCATAAGAAGTGAAGAAATTGTCACGTGACATTGACCCCTCAGTCCCTCTGTCACATCAAGCACAACCCACATCCCCTGGTTCTTCTCTGGGCCTCCACTGGTCGGCTTCCTGGTGTAGACTTGCATCTTCCAAGCGTTGCTGGATTTGGCGTCGCAGGTCCACCCATAACTTGATCCCATATTTTTCTGGCTTGCTGGGCATATACTGCCGGAAAGGACAATGACCTTTGGCAAGAAGAGATTAGCATCATCGGTAATTATTAGTATCAGTGTCACACAGAAACACTCACAGAAGTCAGTGGTGAAAATCACTTTTAATGTGTATATATATATATATATATATATATATATATAATATCTCTGAATGGAGCCAGTTGCTCATCCACTGTCACGTCAGGCCCTGGGTTGTAGAGGTATGGCAGCTGCTCAACCCACTTTTCCCAGACCTCTCAAACGGCTGCCAGTTTGTCTGTCCCACATCTTGCAGGTCTTGACTCATGGTCATGAAATCGTAGCAGTCTTGAGTAAGTGTGAAATACTTTTAGTTGCACGTTGGCACGGAAAATGGCCCTTCCACTCCCTGCATCCCATAGACTAGCGGCATGTATACACCTGCTAAGATTAGCAGCCCTATATAGGCATGCAGGTCAGTCTCATCCATCCCTTTCCAGCTATCTCCAGATTTGTCATGTCCAGGATGATTTTTTTTATATTTGCCGGTGTGATAAACAGGTAGAATGTAGAGTCCATGTCATGGGCATGGGAAACGGCATACGTTGTGGGTCCTGGGGTCATCTACATTACCTTATGTTCTGCCATTCTTCCCTGTTTGTGATATGCCACTGAGGACCATTTGATTTTGCCATTTTTTGACAGGAAAGTCTCGCTTTCAGCGTGAGAGATATCGTCTTCCTCTGATAATGATACATCATGCTCTGGGTTGTAATTCCTCCCAATCTTAATTTTCTGACACATCCTCCACTTCCTCTTCAGAATCAGCGTAGACTTGATGGACATTGAAAATATCCTTTTCTAGAACCTGTTCAGCAGTGAAACACACAGTAATGGCTTCAGCACCTTGGACAAGACCAGATGTCCGGACATGTACCCATGACAATATTAGTATCTGTTGTTTCGTACAGCTTACACGGGTACATGAATAAAGGCAACATTTCACTTTTGTAATATTGGGGTCAGTCTAGGACAAGTCATCAAATGTCAAGTTGCATAATATCATGGATGTGATTGTTTTCACTGCTCCACATGTCATGACATGCACGGACATGTACCCATTCACTTTTGTAATATTGGGGTCATTCTAGGACAAGTCATCAAATTTCAAGTTGCATAATGTCATGGAGGTGATTGTTTTCACTGCTGTAGTGTCGGGTCAAAATGACCCAAGGACAGCGGGAGGGTCAACACTGCATGGGGTCAAAATGACCCAAGGACAGCGGGAGGGTCAACACTGTGTGGTGTCAAAATGACCCGAGGACAGCAGGAGGGTTAATGAACTGTCCACAACCAGGGAAGTTAGTCTTGGAGGGGGGGGGCGGTTTAAAATCCATACCCAAAACGCACACCGTCCACAAATCAGGCAATATGGAGACATTCTGTACAGGATGCAGGGGTCCTTGGTGATAGGGGCCCAACACGATATATTAATGACTAAACTAATGACAGTAGCAAAGGCACTCCAATGCAGAATAGTGAATAATGGCATATGTTACATCAGCGTGTTTCGATACACTCAGGTATTATGATACGAGAAAGGGGAATGACGACTCAGACATTGAGTTTGTTAGTGGCAACACATGTAGAGAGCTGCAGCTCAACCCTTTTAGAGCTGCAGTTGCGCAGCTTCTGTGCATGAGGCTAAAGGTGCAGTGCAAGCAGCAGTCTGTAATTCTTACAGCTGCTGGTGAGTTAGGGGCTCCTTGTAAGAATGTGAAAATAAAAGGAGACGGAAATTATTTCTTCAGAGCGATCAGTGAGCGGTGTGTGGTACAGATGAGTATTATGGAACAATTCAAAAAGTCGTGGTGAAGCAGCTACAAAGCAACGATGGTACATATAGGAGCATTTTGAGAATGGGTTACCGTTCAGTGTCAGAATATGTAATCAAATCCAAAAGGAGCTCTCTAGGTAGTTGGGTGACCGAAGTGGAGATTCAAGCAGCAGCAGATTGTTTGGGTGTAAACATATATACATACTACACCGACCGTTGGCTTGAATACAGTTGTAACGGTTTACAGGTGTCTAACAAGGGAATTTATTTTGGAGAATCATGGGAACCATTATGAGACAGTTGTTTGCGTCAAGAGGCCTCAGATGCAGTTTTGTTAATACAAAGTAGATGCAAGTGGGAACATTGTTACACCACAAGCATTCAAGTCTTCAGCCTCCAACTCGCCCGATTCCGAGAGAGCTTGGCGAGCAACAAGGTCCAGTGAATACGATGATTGGATGTGTGAGGATGATTCCGGATACTGGCAAGAGGACGATGAGCATGACCACGAAGAGTGGTACCACGATGAGCATGAACACTAAACTCCGGGTGATGACTTGGAGGATACCAGGGACCACGAAGCCGAAACTCGTCACCAACACAATTCCAAAAACAACCTTCTGGATGACGACGAGGTTTACGACGACGACGAGGTTGACGACACGGTTCGTGCTGAGGAGGATGCGAGACAAAAACAGCGCAAGCTTAAATGGTCACTATTGAACAGATCATGGCTTTCATTTTTAGAATGTCTGGGTGAATACTGGTGGGGCTCGGTCTCTGAAGAGCAGATTAGCTCTTTCATGGATACACCTAAGATTCGCGCTGGAGATATTGTCATCGCAGCACACTTTGGTGACATGCCCGGAGTAGTGTGTTCGGTTACGGTGAAGACCAACAACGCAGTCATGACATTTGGTGTGTTCATCCGTCATGACTCAAATCCTATTGACATAATAGATCTCGTTTGTAAACTGGGAGAAGGGCACTTGCTGCCTAGACAGAGGAAAATAATTGACTACTTTTCTGTGACACATATAGTGGAAGAGATGTGTTACATGATAAAGGTGCTGAAGGGTGCATGGTGGGGAGCTTCATACGGCAGTTCCAAAAGGTCACCTGAGCACCGCGAAGTGATACAGAATCTACGAATGAAAGAAAAACTGTACGCCGACCTAGGTGCAGCAATGCATTATATGGATAACGAGAGTTTGGGATACCTGTTCAAGATTGTGACTGCCAAGGGAAAGAGATTCAAGGTGACGTTTGATACATTGGGGTTTACGATTGGGACAAGTGCACGCTTCTCTGAGATCACAAGTGTACTGTCCTACATCAGCATGGTTGAAAAAGTCGCCTTTGCAACTCGACCCTGATCCGTGATGCAAGCGAACCTGAGCGTCGGGGATGAAGACATGGAAGGTCCACCGCATGTCACAGAGTCGCCAAGAAATCTGTAGATTACTACAGATGGAAGTTGGTAGCATATGTAATCACTGTTCTATCCCTGTTTCACTATGTCATTTCAAAAGTCCTTGTGTTGTAGTCATCAAAATGTGAATAAAGACAAAGTATTTCTGAAACTGAATGTGATCATTCACATTTATTGACAGAGTACATTACAAGTATTCACTTTATCAATAAATCCATACCCAAACCGTAACTGTCCACAACCAGAGAAGCAGGGGCAGCATTCATTTCCAAAGAACATAAACTTTATTGAGCCCAGAAAGGAATAAAACGTGTTCTTCTCCTTAGTCCTCACTACATTGGAATATCGTCATCCCCCTGCTCTTCCTCATCATCAGCCATGTACTTGAGAGAAAGACAAATAATCACATTAACAAGAGGTCATACACACAGGCAAAGTGTCATCACCTTATACATTTCCAGATCTACCATGTCATCTTTTTGTTCAGCTGGGGAAGAGGAGGCAATGCTGGATGAGGTTGAGGTTGTGCATGGTTGAGGACCTCCGGGGGCACCAGTGGGTGCTCTTGTTGTACCACAGGGTTTTCAGGTTCCTCTCCGTCAGAGGATAGTATGTAATCGCTCTCCTGAGATGTGTATTATGTGCATGGGATAGAAATATCACATAGACATGGTATAACAATGCATGAAACATGATTGAAATAGTCATTCACAATCTATCTGTGTACCTACAGAATGGCTCAGGGTTATGGAAGATGCCTGTGGTGTGGAGATTAGCGTCATAACCATACAAGATAAAATATTACGATTAGCATGTTGTATAAACAAGGTGTGAGTAACGTAGGATGTAATCATGTGTATCCTACCGGGCTGAGGTCGCTGTTGTCGGTTTCTATACCACTCTCCTCTGACATCATTACAAGTGTGAAATGAACAATGAGTTGAGTCAAAGAGATACAGGCCTACAATTGGCTGGTAGAATGTGACACATTCACTAGGTGTTACGATCAAACTCCATCCCACGGTTAGTTTGGGTTAGGCATATGGGGTGCGGGGCGTTTTTAAAATGAATACCCAAACGCTCATGGGGCACATTTAATTTGCTATTGTCTTCTCTCTCAAACTCTCTCCGTAACTACACTTTATGCCACTGAATCACTCTCGCAATTGTTTGATGTATTGCATTCATCACATATCCCCGGTTCACAGAGTGAATTGGGAAAGTAGCTTGGCAAGACTGACTAAATTTCCCTCCCAGTGTAAACACTAACTTCAGCCTGTCTCTACAACTTGGAAATTAATGCAGATTGCTACTGCTCCTCTTTAACTCATGCGAGTGTAACAACTATCCTCCTATGTGGTATTAACTTCTTGCGACTAGGGGGCGCTCTTTTAATTTTTGGATAAAAAACGTTCCTGTTTTTAACAAGATATTTTGTCACGAAAAGATGCTCGACTACGCATATAATTGACAGTATGGATAGAAAACACTCTGACGTTTCCAAAACTGCAAATATATTGTCTGTGAGTGCCACAGAACTGATGTTACAGAAATAACCAAGATAAAAATACATTCAGGAAGTGCCGCATTTTTTGAAACCGCCTCATGGCAATGACTCCTTATATGGCTGTGGAGGAGCTAGGAGTCAGCTTACCTTTTCCACGTTTTCCCCAAGGTGTCTGCAGCATTGTGACGTATTTGTAGGCATATCATTGGAAGATTGACCATAAGAGACTACATTTACCAGGTGGTCGCTTGGTGCCCTCCGTCGCAATTATTGCGTAATCTCCAGCTGCAGTATTTTTCCATTTGGCTCTGATGAGAAACCGACTGCCAGGAATGATTTTTCATCGAATAGAATTGTGAAAAACACCTTGAGGATTGATTCTAAACAACGTTTGCCATGTTTCTGTCGATATTATGGAGCTAATTTGGAAAAAAGTTTGGCGTTGTAAGTGACTGCATTTTCGTTTTTTTTTCTTAGCCAAACAACAAAACAAAATGGAGCTATTTCTCTTACACAAATAATCTTTTTGGAAAAAATGAACATTTGCTATCTAACTGAGAGTCTCGTCATTGAAAACATGACAGTGTTGTCAACAAAAGGCTAAGCTTGTGTTTCAATATATTTATTTCATTTCATTTGCGATTTTCATGAATAGGATACGTTGCGTTATGGTAATGGTAATGAGCTTGAGGCTATGATTACGCTCCCGGATACGGGATTGCTCGACGCTAGAGGTTAATGACTAGAGATTCGGATGGTGTTGAAATCGACCACGATGAAGAGGAATAAACGTACATGTAGTGTCCATGCGAGAGTTCAGTGGTGAAACATCCGAACAGGGCCAATATCTCCAACCGTAGGGAATTTTGTCTGACCAGAGTTCATTTTTCCAACCAGGTTTCCAAACCTAGATCATTTGTCCAATGGTGCCTAAACATCCATCCACGACCAGGGCTCATTTGTCCAACCAGGGCTCCAACCCTAGAGCATTTGTCCAATTGTGTATACCAATACTGTCCCGGCTAGACTGTCCATGTACAGACTATAGACATACTCCATTTGGCTCTTAGTTGATCGGATAACGCTTTGACTAAAATGGGGTTGAAACACAATCCACGCAATGCTTACAAACCCTCACCTGGCGCCGATTGGACTCTGATAGACCATCTCATGGTAATCCACAAAGTCAAGGACAGTCACTACATCGAGGGTGATTCACAGGCGTCCATATTAAGCATGGCAAGAACACTGCTGTGTGGTTACATGTCGGAAAACGCAGGCAGCCAGTGTGTAGTGCTTGTAAAGGACGGAGTGGGAGCACAGAAGCCGGCCGTGAGAGAGATCAGACTAAACCGACCCTCTGTACCTTACAGAGTTCTGTAAGCAAAATCTGTGCGCCATAGAATACACCATGATGAAGCTGTTGGCCAACATGGGTATGAAAAACAAGTTGTTTCCAGTGACCGGTGTGAAGGGAGACTCCTCCGAGGATGAGCTCCTAGAGGGAACCTCGGTTGATAACCTGGTGTCGTTTCACCAGAAGTACCTGTAGTACCAGGAGTACCAGGAGTGCCAGGACGAAAGCGTATTCGTGAACACGCTCAAAGATCTGAAACCTCCCGAGCGTGAGCTGTCCGACATAGATCCCAGTTACGCAGACGGCTCGATAGACAGGCCTGAAGGACTCGAGGGCGTCTTTGTGGCGACTTTCGCAGACCCCAAGACTATACAATTGTCTACATTGAGGGACGGGTGTCTAGGGTGTTCGAGCACAGAGGCTAACACGCTGCTCGTGGAGTTGGCAAACGTTCTGAAAGGTAGTGTGACCGTGTGCACCGGAGACTCGGACCTGGTGGCCGTGCTGATGGCTTGTGGCCGCGAGGGCATTACTATGAGGCTAGACAATAAGAGCTACCGTGAGGATCGAGACATGCACATGTCAACCTTTGGGGAGCTGCTGTTTGCCATTCCAGACAACCTCCCATCCAAGCTTCAGTTTAGGGAACTGGCTTCAAGTGAGGATAGGTTCCGAGTGCTCTGTGACGTTGCCGATGAGGACAAATACCTGCTGCCGATGACTCGAAAGCAACACGACTCATTTGAGGCCATTCTGGATAAGCACGGTAATGTCAACTGTAAGAAAACAGTAGCTATGTACCTAGGCGGGATCAAGGGATCTCTCTACCGCACCTTCCTGTCTAGGTTCTTCGAGTCGAACGCCCGTAACAGATTGGATGGGTTGGGGCTCATTGTAGACAGACTGTTACATCTTCGAAACGCTAAGCCCCACATCTGACGAGAGTCTGGTATCGGGTCTACCGGTGAGAAGAGGAAGAACTTGTGTCTGCAAAGACACGAGGTCCCCGAGCTCTTTCTAAACGACGGCGCAGAATATAAGGTGGTCCTGAGCAAAGTACAGAAAAATGCTGGCTATGTCGTGCTTATAACTCTTCAATAACTGTGAATTCATCATACACACCGAGGTTGTGAATAGCGGAATTGTTTTGCTGTGCATTTATATATGGTACAGTTTAAACATGTTTGGACACATGACCCATGGTTGGATGAATGTTCTCCCATAGACGTCCCGTGGTGGGATAAATGAGTCGTGGTTGGATAAATGGTCCTCGGTTGGATAAATGAGCCCTGGTTGGCTGAATGGTCCTCGGTTGGATGAATGGTCCTCGGTTGGATGAATGAGCCGTGGTTGGATAAATTAGCCCTGGTTGGCTGAATGGTCCTCGGTTGGATGAATGGTCCTCTTCCTTGCTAATGAAAAAGGTAACTCATGAACTGTCCATTGGCTCAGCAGGGTCATAGATGCACGCCCACACTGCTCTTTTTGGACTTTCTGCATGGTATCGATAGGTCAACATCATCATGACGCAGGTCAACAGTTGTAATGAAAAACGTAGGTTGTGCTATAGACCTAGTTTTATTCCGCGATTGGATGAATGAGTCGTGGTCGGATGCATGAATGGTCCCTGCAAATAGGCCCTGGTTGGATAATAAACGCTTTGAGGTGTTAAGGACGAGATATGGAATCTTGTTGGGGTGAAACACAAAGTCACAATTGCAAATAAAAGGTCAGAGTCTGGATTCTGTACATGTATAATTAATATTGGAGAAACTTATAGCATTTCCACAACAATTAAAACACACATAACATAGAGAGATTGTCAACTTGCAATATTCAAGGTCCATATGCATTCACTACATAATAGTAATGACACAAGCGTGTTAGAAAGATATACATTTAAACAGCTGTGTCAGTTTCCAGTTTCACCGGTGGTTGATACAGTCTCTTTCTTATTGCATTTCCGTCTCATACAACAGAGACAACAGCATATCACACAAGATGTTGAACTGATAACCAACACGGCTGCAACACCAATAATTATGTGCAACCTATATTTGTCCCAAAAGATTACACTCTTTTCCGGGTCGTCCTGGTGTAGATCTTGGCCTCTCACAACGGCCTCTTTTTCGGACTCAAGGTAAGTGAATAGATTGGTGTAGTTGATCTCTGTCACGACTTCTGCCGAAGTCCTTGTCTCTCCTTGTTTGGGCGGCGCTCGGCGGTCGAGGTCACCGGTCTTCTAGCCATCATTGATCCATTTTTCATTTTCCATTGGTTTTGTCTTGTCTTCCTACACACCTGGTTTCAATCCCATTCATTACCTGTTGTGTATTTAACCCTCTGTTTCCCCTCATGTCTTTGTCAGAGATTGTTTATGTTTGTATGGGTGCGCGACGGGTCCTCGTACCCATGTTTATTTATGTATGTACATTTAGTGTTTAGAGCATGTTTAGTGGACAAATATTAAAAGGACTCCATTACACTCGTTTTACTCTCCTGTGCCTGATTTCCCTGCCACCTATACACACAATCTCACCGTCCTCCAAATCTTTCTCAAACTCCTGTTCCTCTTCTTCGCCCAGTAGTCAACCAGTCAATTCGACCAATGCCTTTAGTCCCCCATCAAAATCTCTGGTGTAAAAGGAGTTACCCAGTTGAATGATTTGATCCATGTTCATCATGGAATCTTCAGGAACTCCGATAACCTTGGCTAGTTTGAGGATCTTCTCTTTGTTGTTGATGACTGTAGCTCCGCTGCGACCCCTTTGGCTTTGTCAGAGAGAGCACATTTCTTGATCTTTTCCAGGGACTGTTTCAATTTTTCAGTTTTTGATGTCTTTGTACCAACTTGATAGGTGCCTCTAGATGTAGCCACTCTACCAGAACTAACCTTTTTGGTTCCGGCGTAGACTTCACAGTTTTTTGAGTTCTTGCATTGATCACATTGTAAAACTTGTGTAACATAGTTCCTTCTGGACATCTCCTCCAGGACAGTTGTAGGACACTTCCATTTCATCTGACATGTAGTACTTCAGACTTAAGCCATCCACATGACTGGTTCTCATGATTCTGTCACCATCATTTTTCTTCACAGTTAGTCACGCCGCAGGCATCACAGACTACTTCCTTATAGTCTTTAAATTTGGAAAGTCTGCCTATGTCAGGCGCCTCGAACATTAAGGTTGAACCGCTAGGACAATAGACATTGTAGTACTTGGTCACAGCTAAGACCTTGTATGGAGCAACAAGAACTAGTATTAAGATTATTTTCATGGTTGTCCCCATGTTCTCTTTTTGTAATTAGTCAGAACTCTGTCAAGGTTAATGTTGAGGGAGTTGTTACAGCTCATATATACCCTGTTTGTGGAAATCCCCTAAGTATGCCTAACACCTTTCCTGAGACTTGGTTGAGTGATTCCTCCATGGCTGGATGTTTCTGCTTAGATATGTTTAAAACCTGTTTGGGATAGGGGGCAGCATTTTCATGTTCGGATGAAAAGCGTGCCCGCTACTCAGGCCCAGAAGCTAGGATATGCTTGTAATTAGTAGATTTGGATAGAAAACACTAACGTTTCCAAAACTGTTAAACTAATGTCTGTGAGTATAACAGAACTGATATGGCAGGCGAAAACCTGAGGAAAATCCATCCAGGAAGTACAATCATTTGAAAGGCTGTTTTTTCCATTGAAAGCCTATCCACCATACAAAGACTTAGGACCCAGTTCACTGTCTCTATAGCTTCTTCTACATGTGGCCAGTCTTTAGGCATTGTTTCAGGCTTTTACTCTGAACAAGGAGGGAGATACAGCACTTTCAATGAGTGGACAGTGGACATTTCCAGACATGTGCCCAGCGCGTGATCGGGAGCGCGCCTTTCTTGTTTCTCCTTTTCTATTGACGAAGCTTTTGTCCGGTTGAAATATTATTGATTATTTATGACAAAAACAACCTGAGGATTGATTTTAAACATTGTTTGATGTACTTTTTTAACTTTAGTCTGGATGTTGAGAGTGCGCATTGTGTCTTTGGATTACTGAACTAAATGCACCAACAAAACTGAGGTTTTTGGACATAAAGAGGGACAATATCGAACAAAACGCACATTTATTCTGTAACATGAAGTCCTGTGACTGCCATCTGATGAAGATCATCAAAGGTTAGTGATTAATTGAATCGCTATTTCTGACTTTTGTGAGCCCTCTCCTTGGCTGGAAAATGGCTGTATGGTTTTCTGTGACTAGGCGCTGACCTAACATAATCGCGTGGTGTGCTTTCGCCATAAAGCCTTTTTGAAATGGGACACTGTGGTTGGATTTACAATAAATGTATCTTTAAAATGGTGCATAATACTTGTATGTTTGAGGAATTTTAATTGTGGGATTTCTGTTTTGAATTTGATGCCCTGCAATTTCACTGGCTGTTGTCGAGGTGGGACTCTACTGTTCCACTTATACCAAAGAGGTTAACATTGGTTGGGCGATTCCTCCATGGTTGGATGTTTCTGTCAATATGTTTAACATTGGTTTGACAATTCCTCCATGGTTGGATGTTTCTGTCAATATGTTTAACAGTGGTTGGACGATCTCTGCTTACATATGTTAAATATTGGTTGGACGGTTCCTCCATGGCTGGACCGTGGTGAAACATTTCACTAGGATTTAAGAAAGCGGTTTCTTTCTTCAACCCATGTCACAGCCATGTTGCTATTACTGGTGATGGTGTATCTTGTTACCCTGAGCGAAGGCTGCGGATGTCATATCAATTGTTTCAAGTGACCTCCCGGGACCAGGTTGGGTGACGGAGGAACTTGTGAAGATCCGCGGTGTATACCTTGTAAGAGTGACGAAAATATGATGTCATACAACTGGGAAAAAATATGTATTCTACAACCTTACTGTGATCGCAACCGAAACTTTGAGAAACAAGAGTATTACGATCTGACTAAAAGACACACCTTTAGGTGTAAAGAAGGGTTTCATTTTTCAAATTACGATTTTTGTATGTATTCCTCATTTCACATGCAAAGGACGTTTTGTCGCTATTTTCCTGGGTAACCACACTCACGATGTTGTGTGTGACCCTATACTGGATCGACCAAATATTTTTAACCAGGTTTAATTACTTTGCGTGATTCCTGTATTGGCTGTGGTAGTGGGCATAATTGTGATCTGCAAAAAGAAAGTTTGGATTCAATGTCCAGATGTAGTTAATATGTTCAGGGGTCTTTATGATTTCCTTATGGTCTGGAACAAACAACCAGTCGCTGCTGTTGATGAAAAACAAGGACTCCAGACAGAATTGGCTACAGAAAACCTGTCCTATATCAGAGGTGGTGAATAACAAGGACCTCATGTAATTCAGTGTATTTGTAATATACCAAAGAAAGCATGCCTGATCACAGTCACGGTCATAACCTTGGCTTTGGGACTGAGCTTTGGACTCGTTACCGTGGTGGACTGGGGCCTGGCATCTTACTGTGATGCTTTCGATTCTGTCTACACTTTCCCCTTAGGTCATTCCATAACATCCCATGGCCTTGGACAGATGGAGGTGATACCCCTGTCTAGTTTTTTGAACAGATGCAAACAGCAAAATGAGTTCTGTGAGGTTCCACAAGGCTATCAAGTGCGTAAGGACAACCAGGTACCATTAAAAGGGCAATTCTGGGACGTACTCACGAACAGACAGCAATGGCTCAAGGGATTCCACTTTGGGACACCTGGGAGCGTCTGGATCTTTTGTCAGAATAACTGCTTCGACAGAAGCGTCTTTCAGCAAAAATGAAGCAGTGGAAAACACCCTAGAGAAATGTGTCTCAACCAGCAGCAACGTAGCCATATCTCTTACCTCTTACAATTCAAATCAAAGTTTATTTGTCACGTGCGCCGAACACAACAGGTGTTACAGTGAAATGCTTACTTACAGGCTCTAGTCTAACCAATAGTGCGAAAAAAGGTGTGTGTGTAGGTAAGTAAAGAAACAAAACAACAGTAAACAGACATTTGAAAATAACAGTAGCAAGGCGATATACAGACACCGGTTAGTAAGGCTTATTGAGGTAGTATGTACATGTAAGTATGGTTAACGTGACTATGCATATATGATGAACAGAGAGTAGCAGTAGTGTAAAAAGAGGGGTTGGCGGGTGGTGGGACACAATGCAGATAGCCCGGTTAGCCAATGTGCGGGAGCACTGGTTGGTCGGTCCAATTGAAGTAGTATGTATATGAACGTATAGTTAAAGTGATAAACAGAGATAAATGATGTGATATATATATATGATAAACATATATCATAAACAGAGAGTATCAGCAGCGTAAAGAGGGGTTGGGAGGGGCGCACAATGCAAATAGTCAATACCTGTTCAGGAGTCTTATGGCTTGGGGGTAAAAACTGTTGAGATGCCTTTTTGACCTAGACTTGGCACTCCGGTACCGATTGCCATGCAGTAGTAGAGAGGACAGTCTATGACTGGGGTGGCTGGGGTCTTTGAAATTTTTTAGGGCCTTCCTCTGATACCGCCTGGTGTAGAGGTCCTCGACGATGACCACGAGGTCACCAGGACTGAAGTTTCTCTTAGTTTTGTTCCACTTGTTCCGCTCCTGCATAAGTGGAAGATACTCCCTAATCCATCTCTTCCAGAAGAGGTCAGTGATATATTGTACTTGCTTCCATCTCCTTCGTGAGTATAGGTCGCTTCTCTGGAATATTCCTGGTGGCAGGACTGGCTTAGCTTTCAGATGAAGCAGATGGTTCGGAGTC
This sequence comes from Oncorhynchus clarkii lewisi, assembly GCF_045791955.1. NCBI lineage: Eukaryota > Metazoa > Chordata > Actinopteri > Salmoniformes > Salmonidae > Oncorhynchus > Oncorhynchus clarkii. The sequence goes on from NW_027261017.1 coordinate 124,976, forward strand.
AGGGGTTCTAGATCATTAGGGTCATTTGTTACAGTAGTGATTGGTCTGTCGTTCATAATCACCTCAACTTCACACAAGGCTGTCTGCAAAGCCTCATCATCCAATACTTGCTCTTTAAGGACTGAATAGAGGATATTTTTCACCAGTCGGATCAACCTCTCCCATACCCCCCCATGGTGGGCTCCAGAGGGAGAGTTGAATGACCATGTCACTCCTTCCTTCAGTAATTCATTTTGAATCTTGTTGTGATCCAGCTCTTTCATAGCTTCTCCTAGCTCTCTGTGTGTTCCAACAAAGTTGGTGCCATTGTCTGTTCTGATACTTGTTACTGGGCCCCTTTGACAGATGAACCTGCGCAAGGCATTGATGCAGGAATTAGTATCCAGATAACTAGCAACTTCTAGATGGACAGCTCGACTCACAAGGCAAGTAAAGATCACACCATACCGCTTCACATGAACGCGGCCTCGCTTCACCTCTATGGGGCCGAAGTAATCTATGCCCACATGGGTGAAAGGCGGCAAATCAGGTGACACCCGATCTTGTGGAAGGTCGGCCATCTTCTGTTCTCCAGCTCTAGCTTGCATCCGCCTGCAGAAGACACAGATCTTAAGGATCTTCCTTGCTAAGGAGTTGGCACAGGGTATCCAATATCGCTGGCGTAGTCTAGAAAGCATGTGACCTCTCCCAGAGTGGCCAACCTGCCCATGGATGTGGAGTAAGATCAGTCTGGAGATGTAGGAGTCTTTGGGAAGGATCATGGGATTCTTTAGTTCCGTAGGCATAGCAGCTTTGCTTAACCTTCCTCCTACTCTCAGAATGCCATTGTAAACAATTGAATCAAGCTTACAGATTGAGCCGCTTCTCTTGGCACATTTATTTCCTTTCACAACTAGTGCAATTTCTTGTTAAAAGTGCTGTCGTTGTTCAAATCGGATGATGACCGTTTCTGCTTCATCTAGGTCATCCACAGACAGACTTTCTTTTCCAAACGTCAGTTTGAACTTGTCAATTTGTTCCTTCAGTGAGTTTGTCAGACTCTGATCTGATCTTGGATCAGTTTGAGAGAGAATTTTCCTTTTCTGGCTTAACTGTAGAAGACGTTTCTTCAGTTTCAGCATCCAGGCATCTGCTTTCTTCAAGCTGTTCCATGTTGAATAGTACTCAATCAGCTTGCTCGTTGGACTCTTTTTTCTTCCACACTTGTACTGTTTACGATTACGTCTTTTCTCACCTCTGGATCATCCGGAGGGATGGAGCTAAGATCCTCGGGGACTTTCGGCCTTTGCGCCATCTCTTTGAGTTCAGGAACATTTCAACATGTAATCCTCTTGAGGCATCATCGGCTGGGGTGTGTTTGGAGTTCAAATACCTCCACTGTTTTGCTTTCGATAGGTCACGGATCATAGCAACCCTATTAGCCACAAAGGTATGGAATCTCTTGGTATCATTGCGGATGTATTTTAGCACAGACTGGCTGTCCGTCGAAAAAGTTGACTCCTCAAGTTCAATCTGGAGCTCCAACCTTAACATCCTGTCCACTCGCCCTGCCAATGTTGCTGCAGCAAATTCCAGTCTGGGGATTGTCATCTGCTTGAGTGGAGTCATCCTTGATTTCCCCAGTATGAATGCAATGTGAACCTTTTCCATACCGTTTGTGAACCTACGGTTGCTTGCCGTGCCATAACCTTGTTCACTTGCATCACCGAAGTGATGCAGCTGTACCGTCTTGACTTGACCAAAGTTCTCAGGCATCATACACCTGTCTATCTGGAATCTGGAGAGCTGGTCCAGCTCTGAGAGCCATCTCTGCCATGAAATAGAGTGTTCTTCATGGATGACTTCGTCCCATCCACACTTTAGCTTGCAGAGCACTTGAAGAATTTGCTTTGCCTTTAATACAAATGGGGCGAGGAAACCTAATGGATCATAAATAGAGCTGACAGTTGAGAGAATACCTCTTCTTGTAAGGGGTCTGTTCTTGACAGTGACTCGGAAGGTAAACGCATCACTTTCAATGTTCCATCGGATTCCAAGTGCTCTTTCAACAGGCAGCTTTTCTCTCTCCAGGTCCAGTTCATTTATCTGCTTGGCTTTGTCTTCATCAGGGATAGAAGCCAGCACAGTGCAGCTGTTGCTGATCCACTTGGTCAATTTGAACCCACCCTGAGAGCATACATCCCTGAGGTTTTTTGTGAGATCTAAGGCTTGTTCTTCTGTGGCCACTGACTTGAGGCAGTCATCAACATAGAAGTTGGACTTGACTGTTTGAATCACCTCTTCATTGTACCTCTCACAGTTGTCTTCTGCAGTCTTTCGCAGTGCAAAGTTTGCACAACTTGGAGAGGATATAGCACCGAAAAGATGAACCGTCATTCTGTACTCCTCCAATCTTTTGTTAGTATCACCGTCCGGCCACCATAGGAATCGCAGGAAGTCTAAGTAATCTTCATGGACACGTACTTGATGGAACATTCATTGGATGTCTGCCATCATGGCAATGTGCTCTTGCCGAAATCTTAGCAAGACTCCTATAAGCGTGTTTGCCAGGTCAGAGCCTTGAAGGATTTCACTGTTAAGAGATGTACCTTTATAGGATGATGAACAGTCAACACTACTCGTATCATTCCTTTGCGCATATGGTGAACGCCATGTTGTGGTATGTGCCATACCTTGCCTTTCTCTCTGAGGAGCTGTTCTTGTGGTACCTTCTCGGCGTAACCTTTTGTTATCATCTCTTCCATGAAGCCTTTGTACTCTGCAGGGTAACCTTTGTCCTTCTTGAACTTCCTAATAATATTTAGAGCCCACTGCTTTGCCATGTCACAATTGTTTGGCAGAACTACATCTTTTTTTGCGAAAGGGCAACGGTAAGTAGTAGTGATGGTCTTTGAGGGTTATGGAGCTTGATACGATCTCCATAAACCTACGATCCTCAGCTGGCATCTCATTTTTCTCTTCATACTCTCTCTCAAGGAAGTCATGGTTGTACTGATTTACAAGAAGAACTCCAGGTCGGCCATTGAGATACGATTGGCCATCACCGTAGGATGCCAGATTCTTCTGCCAAGGGACAATTGTTAAGAGGACCGTTCATCACCCATCCAAAGAGGGTTTTCACTGCATACCTTGCCTTGACTATTTATGATTTTCCAGGGTTCCATTGCCTTTGGAGCATTTACGCCAATCAGGAGTTCGACGTCGGCGTCAATTTCCTTCAACTGAACCTCTTTCAGGTATGGCCACCTTCTGAGATCTTTCTGAGTGGGAATATTCTCTCTTGTCACCGGGATCTTATTTTGGGTGTAGACCTTTGGTAATGCAAGAAATGTGTCACCTTCCACATTGCCAATCTCTAATCCAGATATCTCAAAGCTCTTGGTAGGACTCTCCTGCCCCGTTGTGCGTAGCAGAATTTCAGTCTCATTGCCTTTAGCTTGCAACTGCCTCATGAGTCTCTCGGTACAAAATGTTGCTGAGCTACCAGAATCGAGAAATGCATAGGTTAACATAGACTTGCTTCTATTTGACATCTTTACTTGAACTGGCACAATCGCAAGTGCACAATCTGTACCGGCCCCGGTATCTTCACCAGCTTCCAGTGAAACAAGAGCACTGCTGACAGTCTCCTCCTGCTTTACTGCTACACCACTCGTATCTGCCTTCAGAGATCTAAATCTCTCTCTTCCTTCAATGTGCAGGATAGTGGGGTGCTTTCTTTGACATTTCTGACAGGTCGTCCTTCTTTTACATTCTTTGCTTAAGTGTCCTCTCATCAAACAGCCAAAACAAAGGCCTTTTGATCTCAGAAACTCAACCTTGGCTTCGTGTGGCTGTGCTTTCACCTGTTGGCAGTCGACCAGGAAATGCTCACCAGCGCAAAATACACATGAGATACTGGGAGCATCAGAAGGGTAGATGCCTGGTTTCTTGACTTTGAATGTTTGTTCTTTTAGAGGTTTTTCAGGGTCACAATCTGCCACTACAGCTACTGCAGTGGCAAAGCTGCTTCCCCTGCTCTTGGACTTGAACTGCTGCTTAAAGTCAGCTTCAGTTTTAAAAAACGTTTTGTTGGTCAGGGCATCTTGGATATCTCCGTACAACGCATCCTGCAGTATTTTGGCCTGTTTTTCCATGAACATCACAAGGTCACTGAACTGGGCCCTCAGGTGGCTTCTCTCTAAAATATCACATGCCGTAGACCTCCATTTTTCCCTTAGTTTATAGGGAAGTTTTGACATGATCAACTTTATGTTGGAGGGAAGATTAAGCTCTTCCATGTTCTGTAGGTCTTGCATAGCGTTACAGCAACCTCTAAGATAGAGTGCATAGCCACTCAGTCCCTTTCCATCATCCGGTTTGATGTTTATCCAGTTCCAAGCTTTTTCCATGTAAGCAGTGGTGACTTTGATTTCATTGCCAAAGTGTTCCTTTAACAACCTCTTAGCCTCTGCATAGCCTCTTCTGGCTTCCATATGCAGACAACTACGGACCAGATCCTTGGGCTGACCAGAGGTGTACTGTTCCAGGTAATAGATTCTATCCTGGTGACTGCTTGTCTTATCTTCTATACCATGCACAAATGTACGCATAAATGGCCTAAAATTTAGAGTATCACCGTCAAACATAGGTATCTCCCTAACAGGGAGTGTGGCCTGTTTGTGCTGTAGTACAAGGAGGTCAGCAATTTCATTCTGCCTTTGCATGACAGTAGAGAGCTTATTATGGCTGGTATTATGGCTGATACCCGCAGTGTTGATTCTGTTTTGATTGCTAGACCTTGATGTTGGCTGCTGAAGGGTGTGGTTTATGACTGTTTTCTGAATAGGTTTTGATGGCTTTGTGGTCGGTTGTTGTAAAACTCTTTGTAGTGTGGTCTTTCGAACTGCACCTAATGCAGCAAACTCAACAGGTGATGGGTTCAGGTTCCTTATAGACCTTGGGTTCCTGGTTCTCAAAATAAGAGTTAATTCCATCTTCTTGGCTTAGAAAATGGGCTGCCACAGCATGGGATTGAGAAGTTGACTCAACACTCTCCAGAACCTTCAGTTTGGAATTATATGCTGCTATGTCCGTTTCCAGTGCCATTTTTTCCATCCTAACATTCAGTTGAGCTTTCTGTTGTTCCAGTTGAGCTCTCTCCAGTTCCAATGCATGCTTGTCCTGTAATGATGCTTGGCGAGCTAGTAGAGCTGCTCGTTCTGCCTCAGCTTTTAGGCGTGCAGAGGACACTGAGGAAGCAGTCTTAGAATACTTTGTTTTACTTGATGTTTTTGACACATTGGAAATGCTGTCGTGTGGTTCAATGAGCGTTTGTGGCTCGATTTCAGCTTTTTTCCATATTTCCACCTCTTTCAGGAAATGTTCATAAGTTCTCATTCTTGGTTGATAATAGTTAATGCTCTCCTGTTCGTGTTCCTCCTCTGTGACCAGCTCTAGCACAGAATTATGAGCATTCTTAAAGTCATTGAGAACAGCATGAAATGCTTCAAGACTCTCATCCACAGTTTCAATGTTTCCTCCATCAACAAGAAGGGCTTTCATTTCATTCATTTTGCGTGTACACACTCAAAGTTTGCCTCTCCGGGCTGTATAGAGTGAATTTAGATGCTCCTCTGCCCTCTCCAGTGGGGTCTTATTTGGGATCTCATCCTCCATCATTCACTTTTAGTTCACTCAATTTACAATGACACAGTTGTTGGTTTTTGATTGTTAAACGTAATGCCCCTTTAGACCTCCTTTAATGCTTTAAAACACAGTCCTCCATTTCAGCATATTGACCCATTTTGAATTGCACATGTGCAAGTTCGGCATTTTAGATGCATTTAAAAAATTTCATCCCATTATAAGTTGTCCCTTTAATTAAGCTTAAACACGCAGTATCTTTAGATCCTTAGATTGCATTCGTTGCGTTGATGCATTGCATTTCCACGTTAGGCCAAATATTCAACATATAATTAGGCTACATTGTGCGTAGGATCTCAGTGTTTCCCAAATGTAAACTTCTTAATTGTTTTCACAACGCTGTGTTTTGAATTCCATTCCCAAGTTTATCAAACATTCCAATTAAAAGCACATTTGCGCTTCCATAATATGCATGATCAAACGATCGCATTGAACAGGGCAGCTCATTCATTCGCAGTGGTTACTCTAGGAGTTCAAATCCTTCCAAGCGAGCTGTCCTTACGATCCGAATGCAATTACAAATAGAACAATATCCAGCGAGTGTCCGAACCGGAGATTTCCTTCCGATAGTAATCCTTCACTGAGTTTTTTGACTTGATTGTAGTGGCTTCCTTTCATCTTGACCATAGCCACTGCCCAAGCCTGAAGCGGGGTTGTTTGGTACGCACACAGTCCACACTCAAGGTTTCCAAACGGCCAAATATTCATCGACATCCAGGGATATGGTGCAACAAAAATGTTTATTCTTCTTATATCTAACAAATAAATGATTCTCCAATCAACTTAAAGCATAGAATACTTGATATGGAAAATACATATTATGACCTGTCTGTATGTCTGTATGGTCAAAAAACTATACCGCTCCCGCATCTAGCAACTTCCTGCCTTTATCCTAACACACTTACCACAATACAATGAATAGGCAAGAGCGGCCAAAAACTGAGTTACACTAACAACAAATGAATATATCTCAATCAGGTAAATATAAATCATAAAGGTATGTACCTAATATTTCATCATTTACATAAATATACATGGAGCTCCGTATGTTCAGTCTTTTATACAAATATGTCAAAATCGGCTCTAACAACAGGTGGATTAACAAAAGGCTAAGCCGTGTTTTCCTATATTGCACTTGTGATTTCATGAATATAAATATTTGTAGTAATATTTATTTATTGCAGCCATAACAAGTTAATGAAGGTGTTGGAGTCGTGCCTGGCCATGCAGTCGTGGGTGAACAGGGAGTACAGGAGGGGACTGAGCATGCACCCCTGGGGAGCTCCAGTGTTGAGGATCAGCGTGGCAGATGTGTTGCTACCTACCCTCACCACCTGGGAGCGGCCCATTAGTAAGTCCAGGATCCAGTTGCAGAGGGAGATGTTTAGTCCCAGGTTCCTGAGCTTTGAGGGTACTATGGTGTTGAACGCTGAGCTGTAGTCAATGAATAGCATTCTCACGTAGGTGTTTCTTTTGTCCAGGTGGGAAAGGGCAGTGTGGAGCGCAATAGAAATTGCATCATCTGTGGATCTGTTTGGGCGGTATGCAAATTAGAGTGAGTCTAGGATAATGGTGTTGATGTGAGCCATAGTCAGCACATGCCCGGAGCACACGTCCTGGTAATCCGTCTGGCCCGCAGCCTTGTCTTTGTATGTTGACCTGTTTAAAGATCTTACTCACGTTGGCTACGGAGAGCGTGATCACAGTCATCCGGAACAGATGCTGCTCTTATGCATGCCACATTGCTGCTTGCCTCGAAGCGAGCATAGAAGTGATTTAGCTCGTCTGGTAGGCTTGTGTCACTGGGCAGCTCGCGGCTGTGCTTCCCTTTGTAGTCTGTAATAGTTTGCAAGCCCTGCCACATCCGATGTGCGTCAGGTCCGGTGTAGTATGATTCAATCTTAGCCCTGTATTGACGCTTTGCCTGTTTGATGGTTTGTCGCAGGGCATAGTGGGATTTCTTGTGAGCTTCCAGGTTAGAGTCCGGTACCTTGAAAGCGGCAGCTCTACCCTTTAGCTCAGTGCGAATGTTGCCTGTAATCCATGGATTCTGGTTGGGGTATGTACATACAGTCACTGTGGGGACGACGTCCTCGATGCACTTATTGATAAAGCCAGTAACTGATGTGGTGTATTCCTCAATGGCATCAGAGGAATCCCAGAACATGTTCCAGTCTGTGATAGCAAAACCGTCCTGTAGTTTAGCATCTGCTTCATCTGACCACTTTTTTATAGGCCGAGTCACTGGTGCTTCCTGCTGTGATTTTAGCTTGTAAGCAGGAATCAGGAGTATAGAGTTGTGGTCGGATTTACCAAATGGAGGGCGAGAGAGAGCTTTGTACGCGTCTCTGTGTGTGGAGTACAGGTGATCTAGAATTTTATCCCTCTGGTAACACATTTAACATGTTGATAGAGATTTGGTAGAAATGTGAAGTATGTTCTGTGATTGTTTCCTCCTACACGCCCAGTAGCACACTCAAACAAGACATAAACACCCTGAACAAAGATCCTTTCAACAACATAGATTACTTTTTACGAAAGTGCGGTTAGGCATTTGTGAGCGCTATTACAGTTCATTCAATATATTTTTTCAACCTATAACAATGAGGCTATAGAAGGCCTGGACTTTTCCACAGAGCACTGTAATGAATTTGGTGCGAAAGCAGAGGTGACAGGTGGTATGTTTGGGGCCAGTGTTGGTATGGAAAAGGTTAAGTGTAACGCGGAAGGTTTGTCTTAGTCCCAAAGAGAAACATTGACAAAAATGACCAAAGAATCTCAGAAACTTCAGGTTGGGGGTTATACTTTGGGTGGTGAGAAGGTTTGAGAACCCCCATTGAAAATGAATCCCTACCCATTACAGATTAAAATAACTCCAATAACCACAGTTCATGGATTCTCCGAAGACGCTGTGACCCTGATAAAGCGCTGAGCTGAAAATGTTCAGTTATCTGTGGTGTCCTTGATGGAGAAGGTGCCTGATATGACCAGACATTGTTAATTAACAATGTATATCTAACCAATTGCTATTGACTTGGCATACAGTGGGGAGAACAAGTATTTGATAACCTGCAAAATCGGCAGTGTTTCCTACTTACAAAGCATGTATAGGTCTGTAATTTTTATCATAGGTACACTTCAACTGTGAGAGATGGAATCTAAAACAAAAATCCAGAAAATCACATTGTATGATTTTTAAGTAATTCATTTGCATTTTATTGCATAAGTATTTGATCACCTACCAACCAGTAAGAATTCCGGCTCTCACAGACCTGTTAGTTATTCTTTAAGAAGCCCTCCTGTTCTCCATTCATTACCTGTATTAACTGTTTGAACTTGTTACCTGTAAAAAAGACACCTGTCCACACACTCAATCAAACAGACTCCAACCTCTCCACAATGGCCAAGACCAGAGAGGGTGTAAGGACATCAGGGGTAAAATTGTAGACCTGCACAAGGCTGGGATGGGCGACAGGACAATCGGCAAGCAGCTTGGTGAGAAGGCAACAACTGTTGGCGCAATTATTAGAAAATGGAAGAAGTTCAAGATGACGGTCAATCACCCTCGGTCTGGGGCTCCATGCAAGATCTCACCTCGTGGGGCATCAATGATCATGAGGAAGGTGAGGGATCAGCCCAGAAATACACGGCAGGACCTTGTCAATGACCTGAAGAGAGCTGGGACCACAGTCTCAAAGAAAACCATTAGTAACACACTATGCCGTCATGGATTAAAATCCTGCAGCGCGCGCAAGGTGCCCCTGCTCAAGCCAGCGCATGTCCAGGCCCGTCGGAAGTTTGCCAATGACCATCTGGATGATCCAGAGTAGGAATGGGAGAAGGTCATGTGGTCTGATGAGACAAAAATAGAGCTTTTTGGCCTAAACTCCACTCGCCGTGTTTGGAGGAAGAAGGATGAGTACAACCCCAAGAACACCATCCCAACCGTGAAGCATGGAGGTGGAAACATCATTCTTTGGGGATGATTTTCTGCAAAGGGGACAGGGCGACTGCACCGTATTGAGGGGAGAATGGATGGGGCCATGAATCGCAAGATCTTGGCCAACAACCTCTTTCCCTCAGTAAGAGCATTGAAGATGGGTCGTGGCTGGGTCTTCCAGTATGGCAACGACCTGAAACACACAGCCAGGGCAACTAAGGAGCAGCTCCGTAAGAAGCATCTCAAGGTCCTGGAGTGGCCTAGCCAGTCTCCAGACCTGAACCCAATAGAAAATCTTTGGAGGGAGCTGAAAGTCCGTATTGCCCAGCAACAGCCCCGAAACCTGAAGGATCTGGAGAAGGTCTGTATGGAGGAGTGGGCCAAAATCCCTGCTTCAGTGTGTGCAAACGTATGATCTCTGCAATTGCAAACAAAGGTTCCTGTATCAAATATTAAGTTCTGCTTTTCTGATGTATAAAATACTTATGTCATGCTTAAAAATCATACAATGTGATTTTCTGGATTTTTGTTTCAGATCCCGTGTCTCACAGTTGAAGTGTACCTATGATAAAAATTACAGACCTCTACATGCTTTGTAAGTAGGAAAACTTGCAAAATCGGCAGTGTTTCAAATACTTGCTCTCCCCACTGTACCTGTCTGCCATATATCTTTATTTGTTTTCACAAGATAAGAGTACAAAACAAAGGGTATAACCAGAGGAGCAAAACTAACATCAAACCAAATTGGTAACAGATTTGTTTTTCGAGTGGCACTCAGGGTTCCCAAAAGAGATCTTCTTAAACTTTTTGATGCCCTTCAGACTATCCTTATCCTGTATGCGGTGGCGACTGACGGGGATGGCATTGTCAACTTTAGTATACAACATCTGAAGCATGGTAGATGTGTCGACGGGAGGTTTTGAGTCTGCTAAATACAACGGTGGTGTTTTAGTCACTGGCAACCCTGTTGCTCACAGTTAGGTTGCTCACGGGATTGAGTTGTTGTCGACTAGGCAGCCTCAGCACTCTCTCCTTTCCCAAATGCTATGGTCATCCACCATTGATCAGACCACGCCGCACACGGCTCGCTAGTGATCTTGGGGAGATTCACGTGCCCCATGTCGAGCCACCAGTTATTGGCGTGTCAATATCCACACAGGTCTTCACAGTGTCATTCATTGGGTTTCTCTTTCAAAAGTTTCATCCACCAGCTGTCCTCCTTAAGACGATCCATTCCTCACGCAAGAGTTGGCTAATAACAGACCTCCATTCTATGCTAGCTTGCTCCTATGCTAGCTTGCTACCGATTTAGCTGTCTAAATCGCCGTGACCCCCAACCAACCTCTCCACTCACTGGACCCTTTTGATCACTCGACTGAGCATGCCTCTACTTAATGTCAATATGCCTTGTCCTTTGCTGTTCTGGTTAGTGTTTATTGGCTTATTTCACTGTAGAGCCTCTAGTCCTGCTCATTATACCTTATCCAACCTATTAGTTCCACCACCCACACATGCAATGACATCTCCTGGTTTCAATGATGTTTCTAGAGACAATATCTCTCTCTTCATCACTCAATACCTAGGTTTACCTCCACTGTATTCACATCCTACCTTACCTTTGTCTGTACATTATACCTTGATGCTATTTTATCGCCCCCAGAAACCTCCTTTTACTCTCTGTTCCAGACGTTCTAAACGACCAATTCTTATTGCTTTTAGCCGCGCCCTTATTCTACTCCTACTCTGTTCCTCTGGCGATGTAGAGGTGAATCCAGGCCCTGCAGCGCCTAGCTCCACTCCTATTCCCCAGGCGCTCTCTTTTGACGACTTCTGTAACCGTAATAGCCTTGGTTTCATGCATGTTAACATTAGAAGCCTCCTCCCTAAGTTTGTTCTATTCACTGCTTTAGCACACTCTGCCAACCCGGATGTTCTAGCTGTGTCTGAATCCTGGCTTAGGAAGACCACCAAAAATTCAGACATTTTAATTCCAAACTACAACATTTTCAGACAAGATAGAACTGCCAAAGGGGGCGGTGTTGCAATCTACTGCAAAGATAGCCTGCAGAGTTCTGTCCTACTATCCAGGTCTGGACCCAAACAATTTGAACTTCTACTTTTAAAAATCCACCTCTCTAAAAACAAGTCTCTCACCGTTGCCGCCTGCTATAGACCACCATCTGCCTCCAGCTGTGCTCTGGACACCATATGTGAACTGATTGCCCCCCATCTATCTTCAGAGCTTGTGCTGCTAGGCGACCTAAACTGGAACATGCTTAACACCCCAGCCATCCTACAATCTAAACTTGATGCCCTCAACCTCACACAAATTATCAATGAACCTACCAGGTACCTCCCCAAAGCCTTAAACACGGGCACCCTCATAGATATCATCCTAACCAACTTGCCCTCTAAATACACCTCTGCTGTTTTCAACCAAGATCTCAGCGATCACTGCCTCATTGCCTGCATCCGTAATGGGTCAGCGGTCAAACGACCTCCACTCATCACTGTGAAATGCTCCCTGAAACACTTCAGCGAGCAGGCCTTTCTAATCGACCTGGCCGGGGTATCCTGGAAGGATATTGATCTCATCCCGTCAGTAGAGGATGCCTGGATATTTTTTTTAAATGCCTTCCTAACCATCTTAAATAAACATGCCCCATTCAAGAAATTTAGAACCAGGAACAGATATAGCCCTTGGTTCTCCCCAGACCTGACTGCCCTTAACCAGCACAAAAACATCCTATGGCGTTCTGCATTAGCATCGAACAGCCCCCGTGATATGCAGCTGTTCAGGGAAGCTAGAAACCATTATACACAGGCAGTTAGAAAAGCCAAGGCTAGCTTTTTCAAGCAGAAATTTGCTTCCTGCAACACTAACTCAAAAAAGTTCTGGGACACTGTAAAGTCCATGGAGAATAAGAACACCTCCTCCCAGCTGCCCACTGCACTGAAGATAGGAAACACTGTCACCACTGATAAATCCACCATAATTGAGAATTTCAATAAGCATTTTTCTACGGCTGGCCATGCTTTCCACCTGGCTACTCCTACTCCGGTCAACAGCACTGCACCCCCCACAACAACTCGCCCAAGCCTTCCCCATTTCTCCTTCTCCCAAATCTGCTCAGCTGATGTTCTGAATGAGCTGCAAAATCTGGACCCCTACAAATCAGCCGGGCTAGACAATCTGGACCCTTTCTTTCTAAAATTATCTGCCAAAATTGTTGCCACCCCTATTACTAGCCTGTTCAACCTCTCTTTCGTGTCGTCTGAGATTCCCAAAGATTGGAAAGCAGCTGCGGTCATCCCCCTCTTCAAAGGGGGTGACACTCTTGACCCAAACTGCTACAGACCTATATCTATCCTACCATGCCTTTCTAAGGTCTTCGAAAGCCAAGTCAACAAACAGATTACCGACCATTTCGAATCTCACCATACCTTCTCTGCTATGCAATCTGGTTTCAGAGCTGGTCATGGGTGCACCTCAGCCTCGCTCAAGGTCCTAAATGATATCTTAACCGCCATCGATAAGAAACATTACTGTGCAGCCGCATTCATTGATCTGGCCAAGGCTTTCGACTCTGTCAATCGCCACATCCTCATCGGCAGACTCGACAGCCTTGGTTTCTCAAATGATTGCCTCGCCTGGTTCACCAACTACTTCTCTGATAGAGTTCAGTGTGTCAAATCGGAGGGTCTGCTGTCCGGACCTCTGGCAGTCTCTATGGGGGTGCCACAGGGTTCAATTCTTGGACCGACTCTCTTCTCTGTATACATCAATGAGGTCGCTCTTGCTGCTGGTGAGTCTCTGATCCACCTCTACGCAGACGACACCATTCTGTATACTTCTGGCCCTTCTTTGGACACTGTGTTAACAACCCTCCAGGCAAGCTTCAATGCCATACAACTCTCCTTCCGTGGCCTCCAATTGCTCTTAAATACAAGTAAAACTAAATGCATGCTCTTCAACCGATCGCTACCTGTACCTACCCGCCTGTCCAACATTACTACTCTGGACGGCTCTGACTTAGAATACGTGGACAACTACAAATACTTAGGTGTCTGGTTAGACTGTAAACTCTCCTTCCAGACCCATATCAAACATCTCCAATCCGAAGTTAAATCTAGAATTGGCTTCCTATTTCCCAACAAAGCATCCTTCACTCATGCTGCCAAACATACCCTTGTAAAACTGACCATCCTACCAATCCTCGACTTTGGCGATGTCATTTACAAAATAGCCTCCAATACCCTACTCAACAAATTGGATGCAGTCTATCACAGTGCAATCCGTTTTGTCACCAAAGCCCCATATACTACCCACCATTGCGACCTGTACGCTCTCGTTGGCTGGCCCTCGCTTCATACTCGTCGCCAAACCCACTGGCTCCATGTCATCTACAAGACCCTGCTAGGTAAAGTCCCCCCTTATCTCAGCTCGCTGGTCACCATTGCATCTCCCACCTGTAGCACACGCTCCAGCAGGTATATCTCTCTAGTCACCCCCAAAACCAATTCTTTCTTTGGCCGCCACTCCTTACAGTTCTCTGCTGCCAATGACTGGAACGAACTACAAAAATCTCTGAAACTGGAAACACTTATCTCCCTCACTAGCTTTAAGCACCAACTGTCAGAGCAGCTCACAGATTACTGCACCTGTACATAGCCCACCTATAATTTAGCCCAAACAACTACCTCTTTCCCTACTGTATTTTATTTATTTATTTATTTTGCTCCTTTGCACCCCATTATTTTTATTTCTACTTTGCACATTCTCCCATTGCAAATCTACCATTCCAGTGTTTTACTTGCTATATTGTATTTACTTTGCCACCATGGCCTTTTTGCCTTTACCTCCCTTATCTCACCTCATTTGCTCACATCGTATATAGACTTGTTTATACTGTATTATTGACTGTATGTTTGTTTTACTCCATGTGTAACTCTGTGTCGTTGTATGTGTCGAACTGCTTTGCTTTATCTTGGCCAGGTCGCAATTGTAAATGAGAACTTGTTCTCAACTTGCCTACCTGGTTAAATAAAGGTGAAATAAATAAATAAAAATCAAGATCTTGAGTCGTCTCACTTGTTACTCAACTATGGCGCTGGTATGGAAACACAGGCGGATGTTCAATAGGACCAGCATGCATAGGATTACAGTAATAAACTGATACAGATGATTCTCCAGTGAAACAGATACACTTTGTCTTGAGCTGACTTTTGGCTCTCTTTGCAGATCCGGGTATACCATGTCCTTTGGCACCTAGTGAGACGGGTTGCCTCTTTCCTTAATAAAAAGTGTTCAACTTAACATCATCTGGGTCATTCTCATACTCTCCCCAGTACAGCATGTAAGCGGGCGCAACGCAGAATAGAGGCAATGTTTTTGAGAAGGGAACTAGCACAAGATGGGCTGTGTTGTAGAGGATCAAGAATGCCATGAGACTGCACCAGAAGACCGGAGCCGGGTTGCACAGGATCAAGTTGTGATCAGGTAAAAACGTTCTGGGTAACATGTCCCGTAGATGGAGATAGCGAAAGCGACAGGCTGTGGTGTATTTATCTTTAATGTGTGCCAAAAACAAAATGTTGGGCCGCTAGGCTTGGTTTACCAATCTAGTGGAGTCTCCCGCTCGACTTCGACACAATCTCCTGTCCGATTGTAGTCATCCTATTGAACACGCTGTGGTTATAATAGCGCCACTCACAAAACCCATTGCACCTGAAGGTGTTCCCAGTCGTCTCCCAGAATGGTGACACTGTTACCCGTGGTGGGGACGGATTTCCCTATCAGGTACAATTTCACAGCGTGCATAGCGTCCTCACCCGGAACTGTGGTGTTTTTGACTTCGCTTGTGTGGTACACCGTGCCCGACATCGACACGATGGAGCCCACCAGCTGCACGAATTGCCAGACCAGGGACGGCTTTGACGCAATACAGTCATGGCCAAAAGTTTTGCGAATGACACAAATATAAATTTTCACAAAGTGTGCTGCCTCAGTTTGTATGATGGCAATTTGCATATACTCCAGAATGTTATGAAGAGTGATCAGATGAACTGCAATTCATTGCAAAGTCCCTCTTTGCCACGCAAATTAAATGAATCCCCCAAAAAACATTTCCACTGCATTTCAGCCCTGTCACAAAAGGACCAGCTGACATCATGTTAGCCATTCTCTCGTTAACACAGGTGTGAGTGTTGCGGAAGACAAGGCTGGAGATCACTCTGTCATGCTGATTGAGTTTGAATAACAAACTGGAAGCTTCAAAATGAGGGTGGTGTTTGGAATCATTGTTCTTCCTCTGTCAATCATGGTTAACTGCAAGGAAACAGGTGCCGTCATCATTGCTTTGCACAAAAAGGGCTTCACAGGCAAGGATATTGCTGCCGGTAAGATTGCACCTAAATCTACCATTTATTGGATCATCAAGAACTTCAAGGAGAGCGGTTCAATTATTGTGAAGATGACTTCAGGGCGCCCGCCCAAGAAAGTCCATTAAGCGCCAGGACCGTCTCCTAAAGTTGTTTCGGCTGCGGGTTCGGGGCACCACCAGTACAGAGCTTGCTCAGGAATGGCAGCAGGCAGGTGTGAGTGCACCTTCACGCACAGTGAGGCGAAGACTTTTGGAGGATGGCCTGGTTTCAAGAAGGGCAGCAGAGAAGCCACTTCTCTACAGGAAAAACATCAGGGACAGACTGATATTCTGCAAAAGGTACAGGGATTGGACTGCTGAGGACTGGGGTAAAGTCATTTTCTATTATAAATCCCCTTTCCGATTGTTTGGGGCATCCGGAAAAGACAATGTGAGCGCTACAATCAATCCTGTGTCATGCCAACAGTAAAGCATCCTGAGACCATTCATGTGTGGGGTTGCTTCTCAGCCAAGGCAGTGGGCTCCCTCACAATTTTGCCTAAGAACACAGCCATGAATAAAGAATGGTACCAACACATCCTCCGAACCATCCAGGAACAGTTTGGTGACGAACAATGCCTTTTCCAGCATGATAGAGCACCTTGCCATAAGGCAAAAGTGATAACTAAGTGGCTCGGGGAACAAAACATCAATATTTTGGGTCCATGGCCAGGAAACTCCCCAGACCTTAATCCCATTGAGAACTTGTGGTCAATCCTCAAGAGGTAGGTGGACAAACAAAAGCCCACAAATTCTGACAAACTCCAAGCATGGATTATGCAAGAATGGGCTGCCATCAGTCAGGATGTGGCCCAGAAGTTAATTGACAGCGTGCCAGGGCGGATTGCAGAGGTCTTGAAAAAGAAGGGTCAACACTGCAAATATTAACTCTACATCAACTTAATGTAATTGTCAATAAAAGCCTTTGACACTTATAGAATGCTTGTAATTATTCTTCAGTATTCCATAGAAACATCTGTCAAAAATATCTAGAGACATTGAAGCAGAAAACTTTGGAAATTAATATTTGTGTCATTCTCAAAACTTTTGGACAGGACTGTAGAGTGTAGCACGAACCACAAATTGTCACTGAGGATGGGTACATTATTGAGAGCAATCAATGTCACGTTGGAAACCACGGTCAGGCGATGCTGACACTGGGTCTGACGGCCACTCAAGCCGTCATACCTGATCATATTGTGAAACTGGTGGAGCGTTTTGTTCCACTCGGAGACGAAGGTGTGGATAGGGATCGCGGGGATGTACAGCTCCTCAGTGCCGGTGTAGTTGTTTATATACCTCTTGGCTATCAGAGATCTCCCTTTCGCGATGTACGTGTTATACAGGTCCACGATTGATGACTATTCCTCCGATTGACTGATGATAGGCTGACACACACATCCCCAACTCGAGGACTGTGTTTGGTAGTCGAGTCGATCAGTTGAGAGGGTACGTGCTTGAAGTCGAGATTACCCAGGGATAGGTTGTTCCATTCACCCTTATACCCGTTCAACCCTGATCGCACCACGTCATTATCGCTGCGGTCATCGTTCACCATGCGCCTCTGAATCGACTCTTGCTGTTTTAGGGCCAGTCTCAAGGGTGTTTCATTGAGCATGAAACAGATCGACTTCTGCGAGGCCATAGTAAGAGGCGGTGGAGTCTTGGCGATCTAGTGTCAGATTGTAGTACCCTGTTGGAACGTGTGCTGTTAGTGGCTTGCTTACTGGAGCGTAAACAGTTGATCCCTCATCAGAACCTATTCTCTGTACAGCAATTAGCATGACTATTTCTTAAAAGAAAACAAAGACATTTAGACTGACATATGGCTGTAATACTTTATTTTTTGCACACGATACATCAACATGCATAATGAAAAAAATCCTCAGGGTGTACAACGAGTATGCTCCCAAGACCATGCAGTACGTTGTCAGGGTAACACCATATGGAGTTATCTTTGCAACAACCGCTGAAATGAAATCTGTCACGGTCGAGGTCTTCAGGGAGCTTCCTCCACCCGAGGGTACCAATTATCCAGCTTGTTGTTTGTTCATCACGGTCATATTGGACTGCTGTGCGGACGGCTGAGACTGTGGGTTGTTGGACGCAGAGAGTGTGGGTTCCCCCACGTCTTCTGTGTCCATCGTGACCACTTCGCAGCTCTCCTCGCTTGAGCTGCTACTGCTGCGCTTTTAGATCTGCTTCGTAAGTTTGCGTAGTTCGTTCATCAATTTAGAGATATCCCCGGGATCCTGATCATCCTTGGCTTGTTTGCGCACACGCTTCTACGGGGCGTCTCTCGCCAAACTCTGCAACGTATCCATATTGGACAGGTTAGACGAGGACTCTTGTGACACCGAGCTGCGCTGTTGTTCTAGTATGTCTCTTATGCTGGCCTTGATTGAATCGATCATCTTCTCTTGCTCTTTCTGGGAGGCAGCCTGTCTCTCAGATTAGTCCTTGTTATACTCCTTCTTTGCTCCTCGGTCAGAGTGTCGTACTGAAACGATTTGTCGCCAGGATTCGATACACCGCTCGGTTTATAGAGAGCCTGCCCCCTGAAGAACCCTTGCCCGACCTGCTGCTGCTGAGGATTCCACAAATGTTGGGTTTGAGGTTGGGTAAAATGTTGAAGTGTTGGGGCCAACTGCATGAAAGTCTGTAAAGCTTGTAGTAGCGCTTGCGACTGCAGATATTGATGCTGCTGAGGCAGAGCCGGCTGCTGCTGAGGCGGAAGCTGCTAATGCTGCTGCAAAAACTTTTTCAGATTATCCATTTGGGTCTGAGTAACGGCCATTGTATCTTCCATCTGTTTGTGTTTAGGCGCTACGTTATCTCCTGTAGGGTGTTACTCCAATGTTAGTATCTTAGTCAGTAGGTTTAATACCAGCGCAGAGTTCAGTTTTCACCCCGGTACGTCTGGTGAAATCCTTAGCTCCTTGCACCCTGAACAGGGGGTCCGTATTGTCAGGACATTTCAGAGTTAGTACGCTATTCTGAACCTTGATGACCTCTAATACATCCTTCAGCACTCGCACCTCGGCAGCTTGGTCTAGCATGGTCTTCCTCAATGATTTAACAGTCTCCATGATACTCTGCCCCTCGGAGCTCTCGTCTGACACATCAGAGGGAGTTTCGGCCTGGGCATAGACAACCCCGGTTCTCTCCTTCAGATTGATGCCTGCATCAATGACCGAGTCCTTCCGGGTGGAAAATCCCATCCTGGTCATTGTCTGGGCCAGATCCTTACCTGTCACCAGGGTGCAAAAGCAGCCCGGCCTCATGGGCACAGAGACTAAACTACACTCCTCCGTCATGGGGCCGCTCTTGTTATCTCCCACTGTGCCTAAGCTGAAGCCAATGCTCATCTCCGGCTTCACAACGCGGTTGGTGTACTCGTTGTCGTCGCACGCGACACAGCAGTACTGGTGGAATTGTCAACAGACCTGCTGTGGACGTGCCAGTATCTCTTGACTTTGTGTAAGAACACAGCCTTGCTGGGTTGGGGGTGACCGTTCCGGAGTACAACATGTTGTTCCCCACAATTAAATCTTTCCTCGACTCTGGGTACACCTCACCCTGCGACACTCTAAACACGCTACACATCCCCACGAGGAGCTTGTCACTTTCGCACGAAACGATACTAGCCAATGCCTCGATGTAATCCTCCTCGTTGGTCACCAACTCTTTGCAGTAGATCGGCACAAATAGAGACTGGTCCGAATGCAGAGTCGCTTGGGGGTACTCGCATCTATCAACCTAGTCGACTAGAGTCATGCTGGTCATGTTTACGACGGCCTTCTTCCTGTCCTCGTTCGACACTTTCACAAAAGCAAACTGATATTTTGTGCAGAAAACCGGTCCTACCCTGGACCCCTGGCTCACCAAGCGGGTTACGTCGCTGGAGGACATCGCGACTCTATCCTTTATCCCGCGGAAGACGCGAAGTCTTAGGGCTCTGTCACCTATCCTTTAATGCGAACACGACTGGGAACGTTCCACCTTGGTGTTGAAGATCAGACTGTCTCCCCAGACAAACACCTTGTCAAAATTGACCACTTTTTGGAGCGCGAGACTAGAGATGTGTGTCACGTTCTCCATTGTGCATTAGGGAGGGGTGCAGGTGAATGGGAAGCTGCGACTGTCGTCGTTTGTTTGGGTGCGCGTGAGCTCGGATGTTAGTTCGGATAGCTTCATAGAGTCCGACAACGAGTTGGAACATCCCCCGTAAGTACACCCTAGTCCTGACAAATTCGCTCTCTTTCACATGTGTAGACAAAGCACATTTGCACCATTTAAAATGTTCACTGTTTACTATGGCAGTTATGTGCTTGGAACTCATACGGAAAACGCATTGGCTACCTCAAAGTAAGCCGCAGCCCGACGCGATAAGTCCTCCGCAGAACGTAAATTTATCACTCTTGATAAATCCAGCAACAGCCTTAGAAAAGTCTCCGCTTTTATCAGCGGCTGAGGATGAGTGAATGCGCCTCTCCTTCGACCTCTTGTTATTTTTCGCCATCTGGGTCTTACTCTCAGCAGCTTTCATCATCGCATGAATTTGTTTGAGCCAGCCTCCCTGAGAGAGGACACCGGAATAAGAGGGTAAGGGTGAGAAACGAGCCGGATGACGTAAACGAACAACCTCCTAGTAAGAGCCGAACCACTTTCAGCTGCGGTTACGATCAGGTTTCGGGGGGAGATAAGCGAGCAGCCGTTTCTATTAGTAATCCTAACATGACCCGCAATGGATCTCCCGGTACCTCAGAAGATCGGGCTCTGGACTCGAGAGCTGCATCAAAGCAAGGATATTCCTCCATCATGGCAGTGGATGCTATGTTCCCCGAGCCCTGGGAAGATCAGCGAGAATGATGGCTTCATACAAAAACAGTACCCGATGCTGTACATGAACCGGAATGTTAACGAGCACCCCTCCATAGTCGACTTGCTGAACGATAATGAGGGTACCAACTGACCCTTGTGCAAATTAGACAGGAAAACTTTCAAGTCCCACGAGGTGAAGGGCTACCTCGACTCATACAACCACATATTCACAGAGCAGCAAGTCAAAATGCATCTGAGCTGCACCGCAAGGAATGAAAATGTCACCGGGGTGATACAGAACATGTCTGTGGACCTGCTCAGCAAATCCTACTAGCTAGCGAACGCCGCTTCTCTTCGCATCAGAACGAACATGGGTAGACCGCTTTTCCTCCCCGACCAGGATGTGGCTAAGGTTCACAATGATGCCGTTAAACAGTTTATCGGTCTTATGTCTGTCTATATGTCAGGCGTTGATGAAATACAAGCACAACAATAATGAAAGGGTTCCCGCAACTAATCCTCTGTTGTAACTCTTACAGCAATAACAGGGTACTATATAACCTTACCATATCATAGTGTGACAGACGTTGCTTTCATAGTTTACTCTATGCATCAAAAGCGTTGTCATTGTATCCTGCGTGGATTCATTTACCACCACCTCAATCTGCACCCATGAGGCTCCTGATAGCCTTCTCACTCTCATGGCTCCCATACCTCATGGGCTCCTGTCAACAACAACGACTCTTATGGCTATGCTCCCTACGTTTGGATTGCCGTCAGCACATGCAGCACCCAGAAAAGCTGGTGGGAGGGCAGGAGTCACAGCTGCTTCGCTTTGACCGTGGACAACTACAACCGCATGAGCGACGTGCACTCACTACGATCATTGGAGACCCTTTCGAGACTCAGCGGATGATCTCACCAAGCACGAGACTGAAGGCTCCATACTCGGCGCCTATGTTAGGAGGTTGTCCTGTCTCATGATCCCCGGAGGGTTCAAGTGTTCGGACCGCGTTGGCGCAAACACCCCCTTGAACAAGATATTGATTCTTCTCCACGCCAGGCCTTGTAACAGAGACGAGGACCCGATGGCTGACTGCGGTAAGGACCCGATGGCTTACTGCGGACCCGATCCTCAGTGCGCAGCTTTCAAGCTCTTGAGGAGGACGCTATACGCATGCGCTATGAGCAGAAACTGGCCCGAGACACATGATATCCTGACCCCCAGTACACGTAACACGGTCGTGTGTTCCGAGCTCATAGCCGCTCACGGGGCTTTGGGTATATTCAAGGAGCCCCACAAGGAGCTGTCCAGCACCAGCTACGACAATATCTACATAGCCGATTTGTACAAGCTAAAGTTGTGCACCCCGGGAGAACCCTGCAAAAAGGCCACCATCTCCACAAAGCCTCCTCAGATCGTAGTGAACATCAACACCCTCATCCCCATGACGGACCACAACCACTACATGGTAGGCATCCTGGATTCGGAATGAGTTGTGGAGTACGTGCCTCCGATGAACAAGGTGTGCACCGCCTACAACACCGGGGAGATCACACAAGGCATGAATGTGGTCTGGGTGGACGACGGTTACCCAGTCGACAACCCAGTTGTTGAATTCAAACATGGATAGTGACTGGTTAGTCAAAGCTCTGCATTTCGTCTCCAACTTCACCCTTCAACCTGAACGTCAGCTGCATCAATTACAACGTGAGCGCTCTACGGCCCTGTCTGATTGCCATATGCGGAGGTGACAACAGTTGCAGGAAGGACTACGGGAGGCTCTGCAACTCAGCGCACGATATCATCAACGACGCTCGCAGGGCTGGAGCGCAGATGAGGGAAGGTCTCAAGGAGTTGGCTGAACAGGAGAAGAAGGCTTAGATGTACGAGCTGCCTGACAATGCCGCACTAGGCGCAAGAGGTTTCTTGGGGTGTTGACAGGTGTGGCAGCCTTGGGGCTCGCGTTGCACGTTCCCAATAGGGTGGCCGTCTTGGAGGATCAAATGGACTCCCTTAAGAACTACTACGTCTCGGTGTCGAATAGCCTAGTAGAAGTGAGCAACAAGCTCGACACCAACATTGCCCTGGTCAATGGTAGGATCGACGACCAGGAGAAGAAGATACAGCAGAATAACGAGATCGTCAACAGCAACTTTGCCATGATGAGGGACACGGAGGCGGCTTTGCGTGACACCAACGTCATGTTCTCGGTCATGGCCAGTTATCAAATGTGGTACTCTCAGATGCAGAGCGTCACCCATCAGATGATGCAGGCCGCAATGCAGGTGATGCATGAGCATGGACGGTGAGCATGGACGGAGTCCCTTGCTGGCGTGACTGCAAAGTGTGGTTGATAGATGGCAGGTATTATGAACCGTCGGACTGTTTTTATTATTTTTATTTTATGTTTTTTTATTTCACCTTTTATTTAACCTCTAGTAACTCCCCATCCCGGGTCCGGGAGCGTAATCATCGACTGACACTAATTAGCATAACGCAACGGACATAAATATTCCTAGAAAATATTCCTATTCATGAAAATCACAAGTGAAACATATTGAGACACAGCTTCGCCTTTTGTTATCACCCTGTCATCTCAGATTTTCAAAATATGCTTTACAGCCAAAGCTAGACAAGCATTTGTGTAAGTTTATCGATAGCCTAGCATAGCATTTTGTCCAGCTAGCCGCAGGTAACTTGGTCACGGAAATCAGAAAAGCAATCAAATTAAATCGTTTACCTTTGATGAGCTTCGGATGTTTTCACTCACGAGACTCCCAGTTAGATAGCCAACGGGTATTCTTCAACATAAATGTGTAAAACTATGTCACAATGCTGTAGACACCTTGGGGAATACGGAGAAAAAGTAATCTGGTTGATAGCCCATTCATTGTTCAATAGGGACGCATTGGAACGCAGAACTTTCAAAAGATGAGTCACTTCCGGATTGGATTTTTCTCAGGCTTTCGCCTGCATGATCAGTTCTGTTATACTCACAGACAATATTTTTACAGTTTTGGAAACATTAGTGTTTTATATCTTAAGCTGTCAATTATATGCATATTCTAGCATCTTGTCCTGAAAAAATATCCCGTTTACTACGGGGACGTTATTTTTCCAAAAATTAAAATAATGCCCCCTAGTCATCAAAGGTTAACCAGGTAAGTTAATTGAGAACAAGTTCTCATTTACAACTGCGACCTGGCAAAGATAAAGCAAAGCAGTGCGACACAAAGAACAACACAGACTTACACATGGAATAAACAAGCGTACAGTCAATAACACAATAGACAAAAAAGAAAGTCTATATACAGTGTGTGTAAATGGCGTGAGGAGGTAGGCAATAAATAGGCCATAGTAGCAAAGTAACTACAATTTAGCAGATTAACACTGGAGTGATAAAGGAGCAGATGATGATATGCATGTAGAGATACTGGTGTGCAAAAGAGCAGAAAAGTAAATAAAAACAATATGGGGATGAGATAGGTAGATTGGGTCAGCTATTTACAGATGGACTATGTACAGCTGCACCGATAGGTTAGCTACTCAGATACCTGATGTTTAAAGTTAGTGAGGGAAATATAAGTCTCCAGCTTCGGCTATTTTTGCAATTCGTTCCAGTCACTGGTAGCAGCAAACTGTAAGGAAAGGCAGCGAAAGGAGGTGTTGGCTCTGGGGATGACCAGTAAGATATACCTGCTGGAGTACGTGGTACAGGTGGGTGTTGTTATCGTGACCAGTGAGCTGAGATAAGGCGGAGCTTTACCTAGCATAGACTTATAGATGACCTGGAGACAGTGGATCTGGCGACGAATATGTAGCGAGGGCAAGCCGACGAGAGCATACTGGTCGCAGTGGTGGGTGGTATAAGGGGTTTTGGTAACAAAACGGGTTGCACTGTGATAGACTGCATCCAGTTTGCTGAGTAGAGTATTGGAAGCGAACCTGTAGATGACTTCGCCAAAGGCGAGGATCGGTAGGGTAGTCAGTTTTACTAGGGTAAGTTTGGCGGCGTGAGTGAAGGAGGCTTTGTTGCGAAATAGAAAGCCGATTCTAGATTTGATTTAGGATTGGAGAAATGTAATATGAGTCTGGAAGGAGAGGTTACAGTCTAGCCAGACACATAGGTATTTGTAGTTGTCCACATATTCTAGGTTAGAACCGTAGAGAGGGTAGTGATGCTAGTCTAGCGGGCGGATGCGGGCAGTGAACGGTTGATAAGCTCAGGCAAGTAGCTGCGAGGGGAGCTGTTGGCCGGGGTTGGGGTAGCCAGGAGGAAACCATGGCCAGCTGTAGAGAAATGCTTATTGACATTATCGATTATCATGGATTTATCGGTGGTGACCATGTTACCTAGCCTCAGTGCAGTGGGCAGCTGGGAGGAGGTGCTCTTGTTCTCCATGGACTTAAGTGTCTCAAAACTTTTTGGAGTTACAGGATGCAAATTTCTGTTTCAAAAAGCCACGGCAAGTACTGTCACAAGTCCGAGCCTCACGAGAGGTACCTCAGATGCGTGAAGGATCCCAGCGAGTGCAAGACAGTATGCGCGCCTTGTCACTGAGTTATTTGCTACCAGGATAAGAAAGTCTCTTGGATGGAGGGTTCAGCCTCCATATAGATCGAGTCTCCTCCGCTCAAACTGTTCTCCAGACCGCACATATCGGATGGACCAGTGTCTTTCTCAGATCTACTGAAAGATCCCCGAAATGTCCGAAATGGAGTTGCTGCAGGCCATAAACCCCAGCGTAAAGCTCATCGACTTGCAAGAAGACCTGGAGAACATCACAAGAAGCCTAGAAGAGTTTGACAAATGGTATGATGAGATTACGGCTAGCAGGGCCACGTTCGGAGGGTGGCTTTCAGGATTCGCCAGTGATGCGGCCCTATAGACCTCGGTAGCTATACTCATGGCTTGGTGCACCGCGCTATCAGTGGGGATCGGGTACATGTTTGTCTTTGGAGGGGTTGGTGGTGGCGGAAGCGGAGTTGTGCTCACAAACTATGCAAAAAGTCAAAAATGTTTTAGAGTCCCACAGCCTTGTAAATGTGTGTAAAATTGTATATCCCTTTGCCTTCGGATGCTTGAATAAATGTCCTATATGTCAAAGAGTTTGTGCCATTGTGAAACTAGGATCGTGGGAGAGCCAATGGGGTTAGAGTTAGAAACACACTGATATCGGACACGGTGCTGTAATTACACATCTTTGTTTATTTCAGCGTACACAATGTATAGACATAAACTGCAACGTGTGTAGGTTAATCTAATTGATATTTCAAGGTTCGACCTTGGTTTATACAATCATACCAATGCATTTTAATTATACACTTTCTTAATGTAAAGCTGACATTGGGTCACAGGTGATGTACAGTGCCTTGCGAAAGTATTCGGCCCCCTTGAACTTTGCGACCTTTTGCCACATTTCAGGCTTCAAACATAAAGATATAAAACTGTATTTTTTTGTGAAGAATCAACAACAAGTGGGACACAATCATGAAGTGGAACGACATTTATTGGATATTTCAAACTTTTTTAACAAATCAAAAACTGAAAAATTGGGTGTGCAAAATTATTCAGCCCCTTTACTTTCAGTGCAGCAAACTCTCTCCAGAAGTTCAGTGAGGATCTCTGAATGATCCAATGTTGACCTAAATGACTAATGATGATAAATACAATCCACCTGTGTGTAATCAAGTCTCCGTATAAATGCACCTGCACTGTGATAGTCTCAGAGGTCCGTTAAAAGCGCAGAGAGCATCATGAAGAACAAGGAACACACCAGGCAGGTCCGAGATACTGTTGTGAAGAAGTTTAAAGCCGGATTTGGATACAAAAAGATTTCCCAAGCTTTAAACATCCCAAGGAGCACTGTGCAAGCGATAATATTGAAATGGAAGGAGTATCAGACCACTGCAAATCTACCAAGACCTGGCCGTCCCTCTAAACTTTCAGCTCATACAAGGAGAAGACTGATCAGAGATGCAGCCAAGAGGCCCATGATCACTCTGGATGAACTGCAGAGATCTACAGCTGAGGTGGGAGACTCTGTCCATAGGACAACAATCAGTCGTATATTGCACAAATCTGGCCTTTATGGAAGAGTGGCAAGAAGAAAGCCATTTCTTAAAGATATCCATAAAAAGTGTTGTTTAAAGTTTGCCAAAAGCCACCTGGGAGACACACCAAACATGTGGAAGAAGGTGCTCTGGTCAGATGAAACCAAAATTGAACTTTTTGGCAACAATGTAAAACGTTATGTTTGGCGTAAAAGCAACACAGCTGAACACACCATCCCCACTGTCAAACATGGTGGTGGCAGCATCATGGTTTGGGCCTGCTTTTCTTCAGCAGGGACAGGGAAGATGGTTAAAATTGATGGGAAGATGGATGGAGCCAAATACAGGACCATTCTGGAAGAAAACCTGATGGAGTCTGCAAAAGACCTGAGACTGGGACGGAGATTTGTCTTCCAACAAGACAATGATCCAAAACATAAAGCAAAATCTACAATGGAATGGTTCAAAAATAAACATATCCAGGTGTTAGAATGGCCAAGTCAAAGTCCAGACCTGAATCCAATCGAGAATCTGTGGAAAGAACTGAAAACTGCTGTTCACAAATGCTCTCCATCCAACCTCACTGAGCTCGAGCTGTTTTGCAAGGAGGAATGGGAAAAAATGTCAGTCTCTCGATGTGCAAAACTGATAGAGACATACCCCAAGCGACTTACAGCTGTAATCGCAGCAAAAGGTGGCGCTACAAAGTATTAACTTAAGGGGGCTGAATAATTTTGCACGCCCAATTTTTCAGTTTTTGATTAGTTAAAAAAGTTTGAAATATCCAATAAATGTCGTTCCACTTCATGATTGTGTCTCACTTGTTGTTGATTCTTCACAAAAAAATACAGTTTTATATCTTTATGTTTGAAGCCTGAAATGTGGCAAAAGGTCGCAAAGTTCAAGGGGGCCGAATACTTTCGCAAGGCACTGTATATTCAGATCAGACACTCATTGAAAGACGACAATACTCTTGGTCTTGATATCATGCTTATCTCCTGATTGACTAACGAACTGGCATCAGTAAAACTGCCACAGCTCCGGAAGCGACAACACCGAGGCATTTCCCCTCGAGATCACCAAGTCACGAGGTTCAACAATCCTCAGGTATCACCATCTCCTTGGGTGGTTGGAACCACTCATCCGAGTGTTGCCCAAAGAACCATCCTCCCGGGGAGCCTGCCATGCATTTGTTCAAGCGAATGTAGCGGTCGATGATCATGGAGCCCTTGACATGTATATTGAGTATATCCCCGTTGTCATTAGGTTTGATCTTGGTATAACCGCTTCTGTTCATACTCAGGACTGGGGTGTCTTCTTTGTCTTGGGCTAGTGTAAAGTTAAAAGCCACGGCCAATACACTGTGGGAGCTGACGCCGGGATCATCCTTCTCGTTATAGACGACCATGTTGGCATTAGCCTCAATGTCATAGTGTAATCCCAGGCCGTCTCCGATGTCTTTGCCGAATTTAACCGAGGCTCCCCTGGAAATGAGCACTGCCCTTTGATGATATATGGTCATACTCCCCAAAGCAAACACTGGTGCCATCTCTGGATGTGACCACATCCATTCTGGATGATTCCATCTGGTCATCTGGGTGCACTGGTAGGCTTGTGTTTTGTGTAGGTTTGGATGGATTACGTTCGTGAGAGTACCTTCAATTTTCATATTCTCGTACACCTCTGACACGACCGAGCCCTCCTTGCTGTTCATGTTGGTGAGCAGCACGTCCATGGACACTGAGCCATCATAGACAGTGACTTTGGGAGGATCACATTCTTGAGTTGCCTTGGTGTTGCTCATGGCTGTAGCGGACTGTGTGTTGTCAATCTGTACTGGTATGGGATCCTAAGGATCTAACAGCGTGTTAGGTTTCCAGTGAGCTCTCTTGCTCCCACATACACAATCAAGGGTCTCCAACCGAGGCTAAAATATCCAACCTCGTCTAGAATATCCAGCCGAGGCTAAACTATCCAGCCATGGCTAGAACATCCAGCCGTGGCTACAATATCCCGCCGTGGCTATAGTATACAACACAACATTCAGTGTTTAGCCAGTTACCCCATTGACTTAAGTGGTTGGATAAAGCAGCCGTAGTTGGATAAATTGGGTAGCTCCGCCCACTCTAGACTCCCGGATCTAAAAATCTTCTCATTCTGTCAGTGACCGTGCTAAGGTGAACATCTCCCGTCTCTCTTGTTGAAAATGTTCAACTCTTGAAGTTCTTTCGATTGAGGTCGAAAACTTGGAGCCCCACAAGATTCTCCTATGCCAACTTGGAGCCTCCTGAGGGTTTGTGAGCCATTGTTGATCACGGTTGGATAATACAGCCATGGTCGGACATCCAACCAGTGTTGAGGTTACGGTGGTTCAACTTTCTCTTATCCAACCAATGGCAGGTGATCTCATTTAAAGTCTGGCATGTAAAGCCCTTACACAAGCCACATCAAGATTACATCCTGCGAGGCTTCGAGAGGTGTGTGACTGGCTCACATTTTACACCCTAGACTACAGTGCGCTTAGTGTTGTGTTGATTTAAAACACAAGACTTTATAGTCCCATTGGAACCGAGTGACTGTATTCATCGATATACAACAACATGGAGGATAAAACACTGATATACATAGTGACAGACCACCCTCCATGGTATTTGACCTCTGACAGTTTTCAGCTGTGAAAGTACACAAGGACTGTTTGCTAAAGTCGAGCTGATGATGTGCAAGCAAGTGGCACCTTCTGAAAGAGAAAAAACATACAAGACTATCAGGAGTATGGTAATCCGGGACGCTGACACTATACAGCCACATTCTTCGCGCTCCCTGCTACTTGCGCTGATGGACCTAGTGAACATTGAAGGTGGGAACGACTTTGGATCTATGGCAAGCACAATTCCGGAGTCGCCCGTCTGTCCTGAGCTGCCGGAGTCGCCGGTCTGTCCTGAGCTGCCGGAGTCGCCCGTCTGTCCTGAGCTGCCGGAGTCGTCCATCTGTCCTGAGCTGCCGGAGTCGCCCGTCTGTCCTGAGCTGCCGGAGCTGCCCGTCTGTCCTGAGCTGCCGGAGCTGCCCGTCTGTCCTGAGTTCCCGGAGCCGTCCCTCAGCCAGGAGCTGCCGGAGCCGTCCCTCAGCCAGGAGCTGCCGGAGCCGTCCCTCAAGCAGGAGCTGCCGGAGCCGTCCGTCAGCCAGGAGCTGCCGGAGCCGTCCTTCACTCCGTCTCCCGCCTGTCCGGTGCTGCCGGAATCTCCTGTCCATTCGGGACCCATTGCTAGGGTCCCCAGTCCGAGGTCGGCGGCGAGGGTCACCGGTTGAGGAGGCGGACAAAGACGATGGTGGAGTGGGGTCCACGTCCCACGCCAGAGTCGCCACCGCGGACAGACACCCACCCACACCCTACCCTATAGGTTCAGGTTTTGCGGCCGGAGTCCGCACCTTTGCGGGGGGTACTTTCACGTTCTGACCTTAGTTCCTTTGTTATTTCTTTGTTTTAGTATGGTCAGGGAGTAAGTTGGGTGAGTTTGTCTGTGTTCCATTTTCTATGTTGTGTTTTGTGTTTGGCCTGGTATGGTTCTCAATCAGAGGCAGGTGTCGTTTTTTCCGCTTGTGTTTCGTAGGTGTTTATTTTCTTTGTCTGTGTTCCACACGGAACTGTTTCGGTTGGTTATTTCACGAGTCGTTTATTGTTTTGTTTCAGTGTTCACTTGTTTTAAAAAAGAGCATGAACACGTACCACGCTGCACATTGGTTCTCCGATCCTTACTACTCCTCCTCGTCGTCGTCGGAGGAAGACAGCCATTACAATCACCCACAACGTTTGCTGTGAGGCGTCCATTTCCTCAACAACTGATCTTGAACGTTGTAACCCTAGGCAGAACTCCTTACAAATGGAGGTATTTTGGGTATAAAAGTAATCTTTATGGAACAAAAGGAACATTTTCTGTGTAACTGGGAGTTTCGTGAGTGAAAACATCCAAAGATTTTGAAAGGTAAACGGTGAATTTGATTGCTTTTCTGATTTTCGTGACCAAGCTTCCTGATGCTAAGTGTACATAATGCTATGCTAGGCTATCGATAAACTTACACAAACGCTTGGATTGCTTTCGCTGTAAAGCATCATTTCAAAATCTGACACGACAGGGTGATTAACAAAAGGCTAAGCTGTGTTTTGCAATATTGCACTTGTGATTTCATGAATATTAATATTTTTTAGTAATATTATTTGACTGTTGTGCTATGCTATTCAGCAGTTGCTGATGAAAATGATCCCACAACAGGGATGGGTAGCGTCAAGAAGTTAACAAGTCCAATACAGCAAATGAAAGATAAACATCTTGTTAATCTACCCATCGTGTCCGAGTTTTAAAATGTTTTACAGTGAAAACACAACAGATATTTATGTTAGATCACCACCAAATCCCAAAAACACACAGCCATTTTCCACAGCCAAAGATAGTGATTCATTTTATCTCTAATTCTGCTTTTGTGACTAACCTTTGATAATCTTCGTCAGGTGACACTCATATGACACAATAAACGTATGTTTTGTTCGATAATATGCATATTTATATCCACAAATCTCAGATTACATTGGCGCCATGTTCAGAAATGCCTCAAAAATATCCGGAGTAATTACAGAGAGCTACGTCAAATAACAGAAATACTCATCATAAACTTTGACGAAAGATACAAGTTTTACATAAAATTAAAAGATACACTTGTTCTTTATACAACCGCTGTGTCAGATTATTATTTTTTAATGACGAAAAAAGCATACCATGCAATAATCTGGGATGCGGTCAGAAACACACAACATTTCTCCGCTATGTTGGAGTCAACAGAAATACGAAATTGCATCATAAATATTCCCTTACCTTTAATGATCTTTCATCAGAATGCAGTGCCAGGAATACTAGTTCCTCAATAAATTGTTGTTTTGTTCCTTAATGTCCATTACTAGTGTCCAATTAGCTACTTTTGCTAGCACGTTTAGTTCACATGTCCAAAAGCTGGCGCTGGTCCAGGCAAACTCGGACGAAAACTTCAAAAAGTTATATTCCAGGTCGAATAAACTGGTCAAACTAAGTAGAGAATCAATCTTCAGGACGTTATTATCATATATGTCCAATAACGTTCCAACCGGAGCATTCGTTTTTTGTCTACAGAGTAATGGAACGTATGGTGATATCATGAGGAATGCGCCTAACAAGGTACTTGCATTCTGCCAGACCACTGACTCAAATAGCTGCCTTCCGGGCCTCACATCACACTAGAGGCTTCATTCCACATTCTACTGACTGTTGACATCTAGTGGAAGGCGTAGAAAGTGTGAACAGATCCATATCTTACTGGGACAACTGTCAAAAGTGGGATTTGAACTCACGCCTCCATGGGAGTCTGCAACCTGAACGCAGCGCCTTAGACCGCTCGGCCATCCTGACTACAGCAGAGTAACTGGGTATCGGGTTAAAGAGTATGCGGTAAAAGTAGAAATATGGACAATGCTCTAAAATCACCACAGAGACCAGTACAATTATGCACGATACTGACTTGCACTTTCAATAGTCATTTGTTTTTATCAATTAAAAAGTCCAGTCATTGATTTAACCTCAATATGGCCTTCAATGGGAAAGAGTAGTAAATCGTCATTGAATGAGCGCTAAACTGGCCTCAGAATATGGCCATTCTGATATAAATGATCAAATTCCTCAGATAAGACCGAAAAAGTGTCTGGAAATATCAGCAGCCATCAGGGTAAGAGTGACAACAGGTCCACATGGGGGAAATATTAACAAATTGCTTAATGGGTCATTTCAACGCAATCGTGATATAATTTATTTTTAGGGTTTAACAAGGCAGCTCACCTGTGACTTGACATTAGATGCGGCGACTTCGATTACCCTGCAGACGATATTTTTGTTCTTCCCGCCAATACAATCCACTGACAACGACCGACGAGTTGTGCGTTCCGAGATGCTTTTTGTTATTTGCCTGTTTGTGGGCCGCATGTGAAATTGCGCGATTCTTGCAATTCTCTTTCAGCCTCTCATCAACTAGCTGTTTTCGCAGAATATTAAAAATACGATAGTTATTCACTACTCATAGTAACTAGGTGTCATTTACATTACCTTAAGTCATGTATTTTTCAACTGGATTTTACAAAGGTGCATGACATGCAGGCGCTAAAAAGTTGTCAGGAGTGGGTTTCAAACCATGCCTATAGGGGAGTCTGCGTTCTGAATGACTTAATGGTTATTTTCAATGCAATCATGTTTTTTATTTTTATTTTCAGGTTTAACACGGTTTCTCACCTGTTACCTATGGCTTGACTTTAGATGTGGCCAGTTCGATTACCCTGCAGACTATAAGAGTGTCTTCAGAATATGGCCATTTTGACATGAATTTAAAAATGCCTCAGTAGGACCAAAAAAGTTTCTGGAGCTTCCCGTCAGGGTAAGAGTGACAACAGGTTTCCACATGTCAAAATGGGGGAAATCTTAGCAAATGTCTTAATGGTTATTCATGAGAATCGTGTTGTTGTATTGTTGAGTGTATCATGGGATCTCACCTGAAATCTGTGGCTTGACTACAAACCTGTAACCTATGCTACTGTGGCCTATAGAGCTAGAAGGCTGGATAACCAGGTGTGTAAAGGTGTGAAGTGGGATAGATGGCCTGCAGTCCTATCCCAAATGGACAACTAATCCATATGTACTTGTGTAGATCTGAGAGGATGTGATTGGTATTAGAAACACGACTAAACTTCCACCTCCGGAGGGGTCAAAAAAATGCATTTTCGTTGTCGGCAGGATTCGAACCTGCGCAGGAAGATCCTAAGGGATTTCTAGTCAATCGCCTTAACCACTCGGCCACGACAACGTCGAGAGAAGAAAACAGGCTTGTTAGGAGTGAGTGGCCAAAAGGCATAGCCTACAGAAAGTGATAATTTAACAACTGAAAGATAATGCAGTAACTCATTATAATGCAATAACACAAAATGTTACCCTCATTCATTTGTTATTAAGTACAGCTGATTTCTTATTTAACCTTGATCTTTGCTCAGCTCCAGAAGGTCTGCATTTGAGAGTGTTTATAATGATTTGTTATTTAACTGTGTGAAGTTGTCATTTCATCATTCTTATTATTCCTGCTAAGCAGCATGACTACTGAGAGGCCCTAAAAAACTGTCAGAAGTGGGATTTGAACCCACGCCTCCATGGGAGACTGCGACCTGAACGCAGCACCTTAGACCGCTCGGCCATCCTGACTACAGCACAGTAACTGGGTATCGGGTTAAAGAGTATGCGGTAAAAGTAGAAATATGGACAACGCTCTAAAATCACCACAGAGACCAGTACAATTATGCACGATACCGACTTGCACTTTCAATAGTCATTTGTTTTTATCAATTAAAAAGTCCAGTCATTGATTCAACCTCAATATGGCCTTCAATGGGAAAGAGTAGTAAATCGTCATTGAATGAGTGCTAAACTGGCCTCAGAATATGGCCATTCTGATATAAATGATAAAATTCCTCAGATAAGACCGAAAATCAGCAACCATCAGGGTAAGAGTGACAACAGGTCCACATGGGGGAAATCTTAACAAATGGCTTAATGGGTCATTTCAACGCAATCGTGTTATTATTTATTTTTAGGGTTTAACAAGGCAGCTCACCTGTGACTTGACATTAGATGCGGCGACTTCGATTACCCTGCAGACGATATTTTGGTTCTTCCCGCCAATACAATCCACTGACAACGACCGACGAGTTGTGCGTTCCGAGATGCTTTTTGTTATTTGCCTGTTTGTGGCCCGCATGTGAAATTGCGCGATTCTTGCAATTCTCTTTAAGCCTCTCATCAACTAGCTGTTTTCGCAGAATATTAAAAATACGATAGTTATTCACTACTCATATTAACTAGGTGTCATTTACATTAATTGGGGGACTTTGTAGAAAAATCATGTTGTATCCATATTTGAACACGACTATTATATTAAGGGGAAGTATCTCTACGATAGAGCCACTTTACATGTTTGCTGTCCTACAGTATTCCCCAACTTGTCTTGTGAGAGTATTCACTTGTTAAATGAGCTTTTGCACAACTCCCACTTTCCACAATGTTGACATTCTAAGAATGAAATAGATGTGCAAAGTCATCTGTTTTTGTTAACTGAAGCACATGGGTTCAATCCCTGTTCGACATTTATGGTAGATAGCTGATATTATGGAAATGTACTTTCATCACAACAGTGTAAAGAAAAGGTCAATTGTCTTGATATGGCCACTGAGACCTGTATGCTCTAGGCGGCTGGCCCTCGCTACATATTCGTATTCGTCGAAAAAACCACTGGCTCCAGGTCATCTGTAAGTCTATGCTAGGTAAAGCTCCGCCTTATCAAAGCACTAACAGGCGGCCTAGTCCTCGCGCAGCAGTCCCTTCCAGCTGCAGTCAGAGCAGGAGATGTTCACCCCTCCGCTTCCAGACTGCAAATCAATCCCGCATGTGGGAAGCCGCCGCTGGCTGATCCCGCCCTGGCCTACTTAAAAAAAAACACAATTAATCTGAATTAGGGCCAGACTAGTTCCCATCATTTTCTCACATTGCCATTGAAAGGTTTTTCTATTGTCTCTTTTTGGTCCATTTAGATTGTTAATGTAGACTTGTATAGATTTTTTTTTATTTTAAATGTTATGGTTAAAATGTTAATGTTTTACTGTGACTTGTTGTAGGCTCCTAAGTGGACCATAAGGTTAAAAACCAAACCAAATTAAGAAAACTAAACTGAAAAACAAAAAAATACAATTAAAAATACAATTAAAAACTAAGTTGCTCCGCCAGAGTGTCTCTTTTGGGTCACTTTTGTTGGTCCCAAGCCCGGATAAAGGAGGAGGGTTGGAATTGTGACATTAAAAAAAAGAAGAATCGACAGAAGAAAGTTCATTTGTAGTTCTAAACATATTTAGGGTGTTTTTTACTCACTTCTTGTCTCTCCCACTGAGTTATTCCTCTCTCCAACAGCGTCCATCACAATTACATGATCATGGCAAATTATGCAAATTAGGTGATGACGTCATGTAGCGACTTCTAGCGTCTTTTAGGACAGCCAATAGCTACTTTCCTTACTGAGGAGTTGGCAACACTGCTAACTTTAAACATCAGCTATCTGAGCAGCTAACCGATCGCTGCAGCTGTACATTGCCCATCTGTAAATAGCCCACCCAATCTACCTACCTCATCGCCATGTTGTTTTTATTTACTTTCTGCACTTTTGCACACCAGTATTTCTACTTGCACATCATCATCTGCTCATCTATCACTCCAGTGTTCATTTGCTAAATTGTGATTACTTCGCTACTATGGCCTATTTATTGCCTTTAAAAAAAATGTCCCCTTCTATTTTGTTATTGACTGTGCGCTTGTTTGTTCCTTGTGTAACTCTGTGTTGTTGTTTGTGTTGCACTGCTTTGCTTTATCTTGGCCAGGTCGCAGTTGTGTATGAGAACTTGTTCTTAACTGGCTTACCTGGTTTAATAAAGGAGAAATTTAAAAAAATAAGAAACAATTGTTTTTCTTCCTAAGAAAGGGGTTGTAGCTCAGTGGTAGAGCGCATGTATGAGGTCCTGGGTTCAATCCTCAGCTTCTCCATGTTTTTTTTGCAAAGACCCAACTTCTACTTTCCAGAATGTTGAAATTCTAAGCAGGAAACAGAGATGTGCTAAATCATTTGGTCTTGTAATCTGAAGAACATGTGTTCAATCCCTGTTAGTACATTTATAGAACAGAAGTGGCATGGTTGCCAACTTTTATGGCATCATTTTTCAAAAACTGAAGTTCATGTTTTCGATCCCTGTCCGTACCTGTTTTAAGAATTGCTGCTATCATATCATTGTAGTTTCAATGGAGTGGTGTATATATAACGTACATTGTATTGATATTGCGTTTTATCTGCAAATTAAATGGGATGGAAGCTCAGAGGGGGAGTGCATGCTATATATGTATGAGGTCCTTTCTCCACTGAGTTTGTGTGCCAAATACACATTTGCACAACTACTACTTTCCAGAATGTTGATATATATATATATAGCATAGGGTGGCATGGTGGCCAAGTGGAAAGGCGTCGGTCTCGTAAACCGAAGATCATGGGTTCAAATCCCATCCGTGCCTCTATGGAAAAGACTTCAAATTCCATGGAAATTTTCATTCATTGGGGGACTTTGTAGAATAGTCATGTTGTATCAATATTTGAACACAACTATTATATTAAGGGGAAGTATCTCTACGATAGAGCCACTTTACATGTTTGCTGTCCTACAGTATTCCCCAACTTGTCTTGTGAGAGTATTCACTTGTTAAATTAGCTTTTGCACAACTCCCACTTTCCACAATGTTGACATTCTAAGAATGAAATAGATGTGCAAAGTCATCTGTTTTTGTTAACTGAAGCACATGGGTTCAATCCCTGTTCGACATTTATGGTAGATAGCTGATATTATGGAAATTTACTTTCATCACAACAGTGTAAAGAAAAGGTCAATTTTCTTGATATGGCCACTGAGACCTGTATGCTCTAGTCGGCTGGCCCTCGCTACATATTCGTATTCGTCGCCAGAACCACTGGCTCCAGGTCATCTGTAAGTCTATGCTAGGTAAAGCTCCGCCTTATCAAAGCACTAACAGGCGGCCTAGTCCTCGCGCAGCAGTCCCTTCCAGCTGCAGTCAGAGCAGGAGATGTTCACCCCTCCGCTTCCAGACTGCAAATCAATCCCGCATGTGGGAAGCCGCCGCTGGCTGATCCCGCCCTGGCCTACTTAAAAAAAAACACAATTAATCTGAATTAGGGCCAGACTAGTTCCCATCATTTTCTCACATTGCCATTGAAAGGTTTTTCTATTGTCTCTTTTTGGTCCATTTAGATTGTTAATGTAGACTTGTATAGATTTTTTTTTATTTTAAATGTTATGGTTAAAATGTTAATGTTTTACTGTGACTTGTTGTAGGCTCCTAAGTGGACCATAAGGTTAAAAACCAAACCAAATTAAGAAAACTAAACTGAAAAACAAAAAAATACAATTAAAAATACAATTAAAAACTAAGTTGCTCCGCCAGAGTGTCTCTTTTGGGTCACTTTTGTTGGTCCCAAGCCCGGATAAAGGAGGAGGGTTGGAATTGTGACATTAAAAAAAAGAAGAATCGACAGAAGAAAGTTCATTTGTAGTTCTAAACATATTTAGGGTGTTTTTTACTCACTTCTTGTCTCTCCCACTGAGTTATTCCTCTCTCCAACAGCGTCCATCACAATTACATGATCATGGCCAATTATGCAAATTAGGTGATGACGTCATGTAGCGACTTCTAGCGTCTTTTAGGACAGCCAATAGCTACTTTCCTTACTGAGGAGTTGGCAACACTGCTAACTTTAAACATCAGCTATCTGAGCAGCTAACCGATCGCTGCAGCTGTACATTGCCCATCTGTAAATAGCACACCCAATCTACCTACCTCATCGCCATGTTGTTTTTATTTACTTTCTGCACTTTTGCACACCAGTATTTCTACTTGCACATCATCATCTGCTCATCTATCACTCCAGTGTTCATTTGCTAAATTGTGATTACTTCGCTACTATGGCCTATTTATTGCCTTTTTAAAAAATGTCCCCTTCTTTTTTGCTATTGACTGTGCGCTTGTTTGTTCCTTGTGTAACTCTGTGTTGTTGTTTGTGTTGCACTGCTTTGCTTTATCTTGGCCAGGTCGCAGTTGTGTATGAGAACTTGTTCTTAACTGGCTTACCTGGTTTAATAAAGGAGAAATTTAAAAAAAATAAGAAACAATTGTTTTTCTTCCTAAGAAAGGGGTTGTAGCTCAGTGGTAGAGCGCATGTATGAGGTCCTGGGTTCAATCCTCAGCTTCTCCATGTTTTTTTTGCAAAGACCCAACTTCTACTTTCCAGAATGTTGAAATTCTAAGCAGGAAACAGAGATGTGCTAAATCATTTGGTCTTGTAATCTGAAGAACATGTGTTCAATCCCTGTTAGTACATTTATAGAACAGAAGTGGCATGGTTGCCAACTTTTATGGCATCATTTTCAAAAACTGAAGTTCATGTTTTCGATCCCTGTCTGTACCTGTTTTAAGAATTGCTGCTATCATATCATTGTAGTTTCAATGGAGTGGTGTATATATAAAGTACATTGTATTGATATTGCGTTTTATCTACAAATTAAATGGGATGGAAGCTCAGAGGGGGAGTGCATGCTATATATGTATGAGGTCCTTTCTCCACTGAGTTTGTGTGCCAAATACACATTTGCACAACTACTACTTTCCAGAATGTTCATATATATATATATAGCATAGGGTGGCATGGTGGCCAA
Source organism: Oncorhynchus clarkii lewisi (assembly GCF_045791955.1). Lineage (NCBI taxonomy): Eukaryota > Metazoa > Chordata > Actinopteri > Salmoniformes > Salmonidae > Oncorhynchus > Oncorhynchus clarkii. The sequence continues at coordinate 164,275 of NW_027261017.1, forward strand.
GTGGTAAGGCGTCGGTCTCGTAAACCGAAGATCATGGGTTCAAATCCCATCCGTGCCTCTATGGAAAAGACTTCAAATTCCATGGAAATTTTCATTCATTGGGGGACTTTGTAGAAAAGTCATGTTGTATCAATATTTGAACACAACTATTATATTAAGGGGAAGTATCTCTACGATAGAGCCACTTTACATGTTTGCTGTCCTACAGTATTCCCCAACTTGTCTTGTGAGAGTATTCACTTGTTAAATTAGCTTTTGCACAACTCCCACTTTCCACAATGTTGACATTCTAAGAATGAAATAGATGTGCAAAGTCATCTGTTTTTGTTAACTGAAGCACATGGGTTCAATCCCTGTTCGACGTTTATGGTAGATAGCTGATATTATGGAAATTTACTTTCATCACAACAGTGTAAAGAAAAGGTCAATTTTCTTGATATGGCCACTGCGACCTGTATGCTCTAGTCGGCTGGCCCTCGCTACATATTCGTCGCCAGAACCACTGGCTCCAGGTCATCTGTAAGTCTATGCTAGGTAAAGATCCGCCTTATCAAAGCACTAACAGGCGGCCTAGTCCTCGCGCAGCAGTCCCTTCCAGCTGCAGTCAGAGCAGGAGATGTTCACCCCTCCGCTTCCAGACTGCAAATCAATCCCGCATGTGGGAAGCCGCCGCTGGCTGATCCCGCCCTGGCCTACTTAAAAAAAAACACAATTAATCTGAATTAGGGCCAGACTAGTTCCCATCATTTTCTCACATTGCCATTGAAAGGTTTTTCTATTGTCTCTTTTTGGTCCATTTAGATTGTTAATGTAGACTTGTATAGATTTTTTTTTATTTTAAATGTTATGGTTAAAATGTTAATGTTTTACTGTGACTTGTTGTAGGCTCCTAAGTGGACCATAAGGTTAAAAACCAAACCAAATTAAGAAAACTAAACTGAAAAACAAAAAAATACAATTAAAAATACAATTAAAAACTAAGTTGCTCCGCCAGAGTGTCTCTTTTGGGTCACTTTTGTTGGTCCCAAGCCCGGATAAAGGAGGAGGGTTGGAATTGTGACATTAAAAAAAAGAAGAATCGACAGAAGAAAGTTCATTTGTAGTTCTAAACATATTTAGGGTGTTTTTTACTCACTTCTTGTCTCTCCCACTGAGTTATTCCTCTCTCCAACAGCGTCCATCACAATTACATGATCATGGCCAATTATGCAAATTAGGTGATGACGTCATGTAGCGACTTCTAGCGTCTTTTAGGACAGCCAATAGCTACTTTCCTTACTGAGGAGTTGGCAACACTGCTAACTTTAAACATCAGCTATCTGAGCAGCTAACCGATCGCTGCAGCTGTACATTGCCCATCTGTAAATAGCACACCCAATCTACCTACCTCATCGCCATGTTGTTTTTATTTACTTTCTGCACTTTTGCACACCAGTATTTCTACTTGCACATCATCATCTGCTCATCTATCACTCCAGTGTTCATTTGCTAAATTGTGATTACTTCGCTACTATGGCCTATTTATTGCCTTTTTAAAAAATGTCCCCTTCTATTTTGCTATTGACTGTGCGCTTGTTTGTTCCTTGTGTAACTCTGTGTTGTTGTTTGTGTTGCACTGCTTTGCTTTATCTTGGCCAGGTCGCAGTTGTGTATGAGAACTTGTTCTTAACTGGCTTACCTGGTTTAATAAAGGAGAAATTTAAAAAAAATAAGAAACAATTGTTTTTCTTCCTAAGAAAGGGGTTGTAGCTCAGTGGTAGAGCGCATGTATGAGGTCCTGGGTTCAATCCTCAGCTTCTCCATGTTTTTTTTGCAAAGACCCAACTTCTACTTTCCAGAATGTTGAAATTCTAAGCAGGAAACAGAGATGTGCTAAATCATTTGGTCTTGTAATCTGAAGAACATGTGTTCAATCCCTGTTAGTACATTTATAGAACAGAAGTGGCATGGTTGCCAACTTTTATGGCATCATTTTTCAAAAACTGAAGTTCATGTTTTCGATCCCTGTCCGTACCTGTTTTAAGAATTGCTGCTATCATATCATTGTAGTTTCAATGGAGTGGTGTATATATAAAGTACATTGTATTGATATTGCGTTTTATCTGCAAATTAAATGGGATGGAAGCTCAGAGGGGGAGTGCATGCTATATATGTATGAGGTCCTTTCTCCACTGAGTTTGTGTGCCAAATACACATTTGCACAACTACTACTTTCCAGAATGTTCATATATATATATATAGCATAGGGTGGCATGGTGGCCAAGTGGTAAGGCGTCGGTCTCGTAAACCGAAGATCATGGGTTCAAATCCCATCCGTGCCTCTATGGAAAAGACTTCAAATTCCATGGAAATTTTCATTCATTGGGGGACTTTGTAGAAAAGTCATGTTGTATCAATATTTGAACACAACTATTATATTAAGGGGAAGTATCTCTACGATAGAGCCACTTTACATGTTTGCTGTCCTACAGTATTCCCCAACTTGTCTTGTGAGAGTATTCACTTGTTAAATTAGCTTTTGCACAACTCCCACTTTCCACAATGTTGACATTCTAAGAATGAAATAGATGTGCAAAGTCATCTGTTTTTGTTAACTGAAGCACATGGGTTCAATCCCTGTTCGACGTTTATGGTAGATAGCTGATATTATGGAAATTTACTTTCATCACAACAGTGTAAAGAAAAGGTCAATTTTCTTGATATGGCCACTGCGACCTGTATGCTCTAGTCGGCTGGCCCTCGCTACATATTCGTCGCCAGAACCACTGGCTCCAGGTCATCTGTAAGTCTATGCTAGGTAAAGATCCGCCTTATCAAAGCACTAACAGGCGGCCTAGTCCTCGCGCAGCAGTCCCTTCCAGCTGCAGTCAGAGCAGGAGATGTTCACCCCTCCGCTTCCAGACTGCAAATCAATCCCGCATGTGGGAAGCCGCCGCTGGCTGATCCCGCCCTGGCCTACTTAAAAAAAAACACAATTAATCTGAATTAGGGCCAGACTAGTTCCCATCATTTTCTCACATTGCCATTGAAAGGTTTTTCTATTGTCTCTTTTTGGTCCATTTAGATTGTTAATGTAGACTTGTATAGATTTTTTTTTATTTTAAATGTTATGGTTAAAATGTTAATGTTTTACTGTGACTTGTTGTAGGCTCCTAAGTGGACCATAAGGTTAAAAACCAAACCAAATTAAGAAAACTAAACTGAAAAACAAAAAAATACAATTAAAAATACAATTAAAAACTAAGTTGCTCCGCCAGAGTGTCTCTTTTGGGTCACTTTTGTTGGTCCCAAGCCCGGATAAAGGAGGAGGGTTGGAATTGTGACATTAAAAAAAAGAAGAATCGACAGAAGAAAGTTCATTTGTAGTTCTAAACATATTTAGGGTGTTTTTTACTCACTTCTTGTCTCTCCCACTGAGTTATTCCTCTCTCCAACAGCGTCCATCACAATTACATGATCATGGCAAATTATGCAAATTAGGTGATGACGTCATGTAGCGACTTCTAGCGTCTTTTAGGACAGCCAATAGCTACTTTCCTTACTGAGGAGTTGGCAACACTGCTAACTTTAAACATCAGCTATCTGAGCAGCTAACCGATCGCTGCAGCTGTACATTGCCCATCTGTAAATAGCCCACCCAATCTACCTACCTCATCGCCATGTTGTTTTTATTTACTTTCTGCACTTTTGCACACCAGTATTTCTACTTGCACATCATCATCTGCTCATCTATCACTCCAGTGTTCATTTGCTAAATTGTGATTACTTCGCTACTATGGCCTATTTATTGCCTTTAAAAAAAATGTCCCCTTCTATTTTGTTATTGACTGTGCGCTTGTTTGTTCCTTGTGTAACTCTGTGTTGTTGTTTGTGTTGCACTGCTTTGCTTTATCTTGGCCAGGTCGCAGTTGTGTATGAGAACTTGTTCTTAACTGGCTTACCTGGTATAATAAAGGAGAAATTTAAAAAAATAAGAAACAATTGTTTTTCTTCCTAAGAAAGGGGTTGTAGCTCAGTGGTAGAGCGCATGTATGAGGTCCTGGGTTCAATCCTCAGCTTCTCCATGTTTTTTTTGCAAAGACCCAACTTCTACTTTCCAGAATGTTGAAATTCTAAGCAGGAAACAGAGATGTGCTAAATCATTTGGTCTTGTAATCTGAAGAACATGTGTTCAATCCCTGTTAGTACATTTATAGAACAGAAGTGGCATGGTTGCCAACTTTTATGGCATCATTTTTCAAAAACTGAAGTTCATGTTTTCGATCCCTGTCCGTACCTGTTTTAAGAATTGCTGCTATCATATCATTGTAGTTTCAATGGAGTGGTGTATATATAAAGTACATTGTATTGATATTGCGTTTTATCTGCAAATTAAATGGGATGGAAGCTCAGAGGGGGAGTGCATGCTATATATGTATGAGGTCCTTTCTCCACTGAGTTTGTGTGCCAAATACACATTTGCACAACTACTACTTTCCAGAATGTTGATATATATATATATAGCATAGGGTGGCATGGTGGCCAAGTGGTAAGGCGTCGGTCTCGTAAACCGAAGATCATGGGTTCAAATCCCATCCGTGCCTCTATGGAAAAGACTTCAAATTCCATGGAAATTTTCATTCATTGGGGGACTTTGTAGAATAGTCATGTTGTATCAATATTTGAACACAACTATTATATTAAGGGGAAGTATCTCTACGATAGAGCCACTTTACATGTTTGCTGTCCTACAGTATTCCCCAACTTGTCTTGTGAGAGTATTCACTTGTTAAATTAGCTTTTGCACAACTCCCACTTTCCACAATGTTGACATTCTAAGAATGAAATAGATGTGCAAAGTCATCTGTTTTTGTTAACTGAAGCACATGGGTTCAATCCCTGTTCGACATTTATGGTAGATAGCTGATATTATGGAAATTTACTTTCATCACAACAGTGTAAAGAAAAGGTCAATTTTCTTGATATGGCCACTGAGACCTGTATGCTCTAGTCGGCTGGCCCTCGCTACATATTCGTATTCGTCGCCAGAACCACTGGCTCCAGGTCATCTGTAAGTCTATGCTAGGTAAAGCTCCGCCTTATCAAAGCACTAACAGGCGGCCTAGTCCTCGCGCAGCAGTCCCTTCCAGCTGCAGTCAGAGCAGGAGATGTTCACCCCTCCGCTTCCAGACTGCAAATCAATCCCGCATGTGGGAAGCCGCCGCTGGCTGATCCCGCCCTGGCCTACTTAAAAAAAAACACAATTAATCTGAATTAGGGCCAGACTAGTTCCCATCATTTTCTCACATTGCCATTGAAAGGTTTTTCTATTGTCTCTTTTTGGTCCATTTAGATTGTTAATGTAGACTTGTATAGATTTTTTTTTATTTTAAATGTTATGGTTAAAATGTTAATGTTTTACTGTGACTTGTTGTAGGCTCCTAAGTGGACCATAAGGTTAAAAACCAAACCAAATTAAGAAAACTAAACTGAAAAACAAAAAAATACAATTAAAAATACAATTAAAAACTAAGTTGCTCCGCCAGAGTGTCTCTTTTGGGTCACTTTTGTTGGTCCCAAGCCCGGATAAAGGAGGAGGGTTGGAATTGTGACATTAAAAAAAAGAAGAATCGACAGAAGAAAGTTCATTTGTAGTTCTAAACATATTTAGGGTGTTTTTTACTCACTTCTTGTCTCTCCCACTGAGTTATTCCTCTCTCCAACAGCGTCCATCACAATTACATGATCATGGCAAATTATGCAAATTAGGTGATGACGTCATGTAGCGACTTCTAGCGTCTTTTAGGACAGCCAATAGCTACTTTCCTTACTGAGGAGTTGGCAACACTGCTAACTTTAAACATCAGCTATCTGAGCAGCTAACCGATCGCTGCAGCTGTACATTGCCCATCTGTAAATAGCACACCCAATCTACCTACCTCATCGCCATGTTGTTTTTATTTACTTTCTGCACTTTTGCACACCAGTATTTCTACTTGCACATCATCATCTGCTCATCTATCACTCCAGTGTTCATTTGCTAAATTGTGATTACTTCGCTACTATGGCCTATTTATTGCCTTTTTAAAACATTTCCATTCTATTTTGCTATTGACTGTGCGCTTGTTTGTTCCTTGTGTAACTCTGTGTTGTTGTTTGTGTTGCACTGCTTTGCTTTATCTTGGCCAGGTCGCAGTTGTGTATGAGAACTTGTTCTTAACTGGCTTACCTGGTATAATAAAGGAGAAATTTAAAAAAAATAAGAAACAATTGTTTTTCTTCCTAAGAAAGGGGTTGTAGCTCAGTGGTAGAGCGCATGTATGAGGTCCTGGGTTCAATCCTCAGCTTCTCCATGTTTTTTTTGCAAAGACCCAACTTCTACTTTCCAGAATGTTGAAATTCTAAGCAGGAAACAGAGATGTGCTAAATCATTTGGTCTTGTAATCTGAAGAACATGTGTTCAATCCCTGTTAGTACATTTATAGAACAGAAGTGGCATGGTTGCCAACTTTTATGGCATCATTTTTCAAAAACTGAAGTTCATGTTTTCGATCCCTGTCCGTACCTGTTTTAAGAATTGCTGCTATCATATCATTGTAGTTTCAATGGAGTGGTGTATATATAAAGTACATTGTATTGATATTGCGTTTTATCTGCAAATTAAATGGGATGGAAGCTCAGAGGGGGAGTGCATGCTATATATGTATGAGGTCCTTTCTCCACTGAGTTTGTGTGCCAAATACACATTTGCACAACTACTACTTTCCAGAATGTTGATATATATATATATAGCATAGGGTGGCATGGTGGCCAAGTGGTAAGGCGTCGGTCTCGTAAACCGAAGATCATGGGTTCAAATCCCATCCGTGCCTCTATGGAAAAGACTTCAAATTCCATGGAAATTTTCATTCATTGGGGGACTTTGTAGAATAGTCATGTTGTATCAATATTTGAACACAACTATTATATTAAGGGGAAGTATCTCTACGATAGAGCCACTTTACATGTTTGCTGTCCTACAGTATTCCCCAACTTGTCTTGTGAGAGTATTCACTTGTTAAATTAGCTTTTGCACAACTCCCACTTTCCACAATGTTGACATTCTAAGAAGGAAATAGATGTGCAAAGTCATCTGTTTTTGTTAACTGAAGCACATGGGTTCAATCCCTGTTCGACATTTATGGTAGATAGCTGATATTATGGAAATTTACTTTCATCACAACAGTGTAAAGAAAAGGTCAATTTTCTTGATATGGCCACTGAGACCTGTATGCTCTAGTCGGCTGGCCCTCGCTACATATTCGTATTCGTCGCCAGAACCACTGGCTCCAGGTCATCTGTAAGTCTATGCTAGGTAAAGCTCCGCCTTATCAAAGCACTAACAGGCGGCCTAGTCCTCGCGCAGCAGTCCCTTCCAGCTGCAGTCAGAGCAGGAGATGTTCACCCCTCCGCTTCCAGACTGCAAATCAATCCCGCATGTGGGAAGCCGCCGCTGGCTGATCCCGCCCTGGCCTACTTAAAAAAAAACACAATTAATCTGAATTAGGGCCAGACTAGTTCCCATCATTTTCTCACATTGCCATTGAAAGGTTTTTCTATTGTCTCTTTTTGGTCCATTTAGATTGTTAATGTAGACTTGTATAGATTTTTTTTTATTTTAAATGTTATGGTTAAAATGTTAATGTTTTACTGTGACTTGTTGTAGGCTCCTAAGTGGACCATAAGGTTAAAAACCAAACCAAATTAAGAAAACTAAACTGAAAAACAAAAAAATACAATTAAAAATACAATTAAAAACTAAGTTGCTCCGCCAGAGTGTCTCTTTTGGGTCACTTTTGTTGGTCCCAAGCCCGGATAAAGGAGGAGGGTTGGAATTGTGACATTAAAAAAAAGAAGAATCGACAGAAGAAAGTTCATTTGTAGTTCTAAACATATTTAGGGTGTTTTTTACTCACTTCTTGTCTCTCCCACTGAGTTATTCCTCTCTCCAACAGCGTCCATCACAATTACATGATCATGGCCAATTATGCAAATTAGGTGATGACGTCATGTAGCGACTTCTAGCGTCTTTTAGGACAGCCAATAGCTACTTTCCTTACTGAGGAGTTGGCAACACTGCTAACTTTAAACATCAGCTATCTGAGCAGCTAACCGATCGCTGCAGCTGTACATTGCCCATCTGTAAATAGCACACCCAATCTACCTACCTCATCGCCATGTTGTTTTTATTTACTTTCTGCACTTTTGCACACCAGTATTTCTACTTGCACATCATCATCTGCTCATCTATCACTCCAGTGTTCATTTGCTAAATTGTGATTACTTCGCTACTATGGCCTATTTATTGCCTTTAAAAAAAATGTCCCCTTCTATTTTGTTATTGACTGTGCGCTTGTTTGTTCCTTGTGTAACTCTGTGTTGTTGTTTGTGTTGCACTGCTTTGCTTTATCTTGGCCAGGTCGCAGTTGTGTATGAGAACTTGTTCTTAACTGGCTTACCTGGTTTAATAAAGGAGACATTTAAAAAAAATAAGAAACAATTGTTTTTCTCCCTAAGAAAGGGGTTGTAGCTCAGTGGTAGAGCGCATGTATGAGGTCCTGGGTTCAATCCTCAGCTTCTCCATGTTTTTTTTGCAAAGACCCAACTTCTACTTTCCAGAATGTTGAAATTCTAAGCAGGAAACAGAGATGTGCTAAATCATTTGGTCTTGTAATCTGAAGAACATGTGTTCAATCCCTGTTAGTACATTTATAGAACAGAAGTGGCATGGTTGCCAACTTTTATGGCATCATTTTCAAAAACTGAAGTTCATGTTTTCGATCCCTGTCCGTCTGTTTTAAGAATTGCTGCTATCATATCATTGTAGTTTCAATGGAGTGGTGTATATATAAAGTACATTGTATTGATATTGCGTTTTATCTACAAATTAAATGGGATGGAAGCTCAGAGGGGGAGTGCATGCTATATATGTATGAGGTCCTTTCTCCACTGAGTTTGTGTGCCAAATACACATTTGCACAACTACTACTTTCCAGAATGTTGATATATATATATATATAGCATAGGGTGGCATGGTGGCCAAGTGGTAAGGCGTCGGTCTCGTAAACTGAAGATCATGGGTTCAAATCCCATCCGTGCCTCTATGGAAAAGACTTCAAATTCCATGGAAATTTTCATTCATTGGGGGACTTTGTAGAAAAGTCATGTTGTATCAATATTTGAACACAACTATTATATTAAGGGGAAGTATCTCTACGATAGAGCCACTTTACATGTTTGCTGTCCTACAGTATTCCCCAACTTGTCTTGTGAGAGTATTCACTTGTTAAATTAGCTTTTGCACAACTCCCACTTTCCACAATGTTGACATTCTAAGAATGAAATAGATGTGCAAAGTCATCTGTTTTTGTTAACTGAAGCACATGGGTTCAATCCCTGTTCGACATTTATGGTAGATAGCTGATATTATGGAAATTTACTTTCATCACAACAGTGTAAAGAAAAGGTCAATTTTCTTGATATGGCCACTGAGACCTGTATGCTCTAGTCGGCTGGCCCTCGCTACATATTCGTATTCGTCGCCAGAACCACTGGCTCCAGGTCATCTGTAAGTCTATGCTAGGTAAAGCTCCGCCTTATCAAAGCACTAACAGGCGGCCTAGTCCTCGCGCAGCAGTCCCTTCCAGCTGCAGTCAGAGCAGGAGATGTTCACCCCTCCGCTTCCAGACTGCAAATCAATCCCGCATGTGGGAAGCCGCCGCTGGCTGATCCCGCCCTGGCCTACTTAAAAAAAAACACAATTAATCTGAATTAGGGCCAGACTAGTTCCCATCATTTTCTCACATTGCCATTGAAAGGTTTTTCTATTGTCTCTTTTTGGTCCATTTAGATTGTTAATGTAGACTTGTATAGATTTTTTTTTATTTTAAATGTTATGGTTAAAATGTTAATGTTTTACTGTGACTTGTTGTAGGCTCCTAAGTGGACCATAAGGTTAAAAACCAAACCAAATTAAGAAAACTAAACTGAAAAACAAAAAAATACAATTAAAAATACAATTAAAAACTAAGTTGCTCCGCCAGAGTGTCTCTTTTGGGTCACTTTTGTTGGTCCCAAGCCCGGATAAAGGAGGAGGGTTGGAATTGTGACATTAAAAAAAAGAAGAATCGACAGAAGAAAGTTCATTTGTAGTTCTAAACATATTTAGGGTGTTTTTTACTCACTTCTTGTCTCTCCCACTGAGTTATTCCTCTCTCCAACAGCGTCCATCACAATTACATGATCATGGCAAATTATGCAAATTAGGTGATGACGTCATGTAGCGACTTCTAGCGTCTTTTAGGACAGCCAATAGCTACTTTCCTTACTGAGGAGTTGGCAACACTGCTAACTTTAAACATCAGCTATCTGAGCAGCTAACCGATCGCTGCAGCTGTACATTGCCCATCTGTAAATAGCCCACCCAATCTACCTACCTCATCGCCATGTTGTTTTTATTTACTTTCTGCACTTTTGCACACCAGTATTTCTACTTGCACATCATCATCTGCTCATCTATCACTCCAGTGTTCATTTGCTAAATTGTGATTACTTCGCTACTATGGCCTATTTATTGCCTTTAAAAAAAATGTCCCCTTCTATTTTGTTATTGACTGTGCGCTTGTTTGTTCCTTGTGTAACTCTGTGTTGTTGTTTGTGTTGCACTGCTTTGCTTTATCTTGGCCAGGTCGCAGTTGTGTATGAGAACTTGTTCTTAACTGGCTTACCTGGTTTAATAAAGGAGAAATTTAAAAAAATAAGAAACAATTGTTTTTCTTCCTAAGAAAGGGGTTGTAGCTCAGTGGTAGAGCGCATGTATGAGGTCCTGGGTTCAATCCTCAGCTTCTCCATGTTTTTTTTGCAAAGACCCAACTTCTACTTTCCAGAATGTTGAAATTCTAAGCAGGAAACAGAGATGTGCTAAATCATTTGGTCTTGTAATCTGAAGAACATGTGTTCAATCCCTGTTAGTACATTTATAGAACAGAAGTGGCATGGTTGCCAACTTTTATGGCATCATTTTCAAAAACTGAAGTTCATGTTTTCGATCCCTGTCCGTACCTGTTTTAAGAATTGCTGCTATCATATCATTGTAGTTTCAATGGAGTGGTGTATATATAAAGTACATTGTATTGATATTGCGTTTTATCTACAAATTAAATGGGATGGAAGCTCAGAGGGGGAGTGCATGCTATATATGTATGAGGTCCTTTCTCCACTGAGTTTGTGTGCCAAATACACATTTGCACAACTACTACTTTCCAGAATGTTGATATATATATATATATAGCATAGGGTGGCATGGTGGCCAAGTGGTAAGGCGTCGGTCTCGTAAACCGAAGATCATGGGTTCAAATCCCATCCGTGCCTCTATGGAAAAGACTTCAAATTCCATGGAAATTTTCATTCATTGGGGGACTTTGTAGAAAAGTCATGTTGTATCAATATTTGAACACAACTATTATATTAAGGGGAAGTATCTCTACGATAGAGCCACTTTACATGTTTGCTGTCCTACAGTATTCCCCAACTTGTCTTGTGAGAGTATTCACTTGTTAAATTAGCTTTTGCACAACTCCCACTTTCCACAATGTTGACATTCTAAGAATGAAATAGATGTGCAAAGTCATCTGTTTTTGTTAACTGAAGCACATGGGTTCAATCCCTGTTCGACGTTTATGGTAGATAGCTGATATTATGGAAATTTACTTTCATCACAACAGTGTAAAGAAAAGGTCAATTTTCTTGATATGGCCACTGCGACCTGTATGCTCTAGTCGGCTGGCCCTCGCTACATATTCGTATTCGTCGCCAGAACCACTGGCTCCAGGTCATCTGTAAGTCTATGCTAGGTAAAGCTCCGCCTTATCAAAGCACTAACAGGCGGCCTAGTCCTCGCGCAGCAGTCCCTTCCAGCTGCAGTCAGAGCAGGAGATGTTCACCCCTCCGCTTCCAGACTGCAAATCAATCCCGCATGTGGGAAGCCACCGCTGGCTGATCCCGCCCTGGCCTACTTAAAAAAAAACACAATTAATCTGAATTAGGGCCAGACTAGTTCCCATCATTTTCTCACATTGCCATTGAAAGGTTTTTCTATTGTCTCTTTTTGGTCCATTTAGATTGTTAATGTAGACTTGTATAGATTTTTTTTTATTTTAAATGTTATGGTTAAAATGTTAATGTTTTACTGTGACTTGTTGTAGGCTCCTAAGTGGACCATAAGGTTAAAAACCAAACCAAATTAAGAAAACTAAACTGAAAAACAAAAAAATACAATTAAAAATACAATTAAAAACTAAGTTGCTCCGCCAGAGTGTCTCTTTTGGGTCACTTTTGTTGGTCCCAAGCCCGGATAAAGGAGGAGGGTTGGAATTGTGACATTAAAAAAAAGAAGAATCGACAGAAGAAAGTTCATTTGTAGTTCTAAACATATTTAGGGTGTTTTTTACTCACTTCTTGTCTCTCCCACTGAGTTATTCCTCTCTCCAACAGCGTCCATCACAATTACATGATCATGGCCAATTATGCAAATTAGGTGATGACGTCATGTAGCGACTTCTAGCGTCTTTTAGGACAGCCAATAGCTACTTTCCTTACTGAGGAGTTGGCAACACTGCTAACTTTAAACATCAGCTATCTGAGCAGCTAACCGATCGCTGCAGCTGTACATTGCCCATCTGTAAATAGCACACCCAATCTACCTACCTCATCGCCATGTTGTTTTTATTTACTTTCTGCACTTTTGCACACCAGTATTTCTACTTGCACATCATCATCTGCTCATCTATCACTCCAGTGTTCATTTGCTAAATTGTGATTACTTCGCTACTATGGCCTATTTATTGCCTTTTTAAAACATTTCCATTCTATTTTGCTATTGACTGTGCGCTTGTTTGTTCCTTGTGTAACTCTGTGTTGTTGTTTGTGTTGCACTGCTTTGCTTTATCTTGGCCAGGTCGCAGTTGTGTATGAGAACTTGTTCTTAACTGGCTTACCTGGTTTAATAAAGGAGAAATTTAAAAAAAATAAGAAACAATTGTTTTTCTTCCTAAGAAAGGGGTTATAGCTCAGTGGTAGAGCGCATGTATGAGGTCCTGGGTTCAATCCTCAGCTTCTCCATGTTTTTTTTGCAAAGACCCAACTTCTACTTTCCAGAATGTTGAAATTCTAAGCAGGAAACAGAGATGTGCTAAATCATTTGGTCTTGTAATCTGAAGAACATGTGTTCAATCCCTGTTAGTACATTTATAGAACAGAAGTGGCATGGTTGCCAACTTTTATGGCATCATTTTCAAAAACTGAAGTTCATGTTTTCGATCCCTGTCCGTACCTGTTTTAAGAATTGCTGCTATCATATCATTGTAGTTTCAATGGAGTGGTGTATATATAAAGTACATTGTATTGATATTGCGTTTTATCTACAAATTAAATGGGATGGAAGCTCAGAGGGGGAGTGCATGCTATATATGTATGAGGTCCTTTCTCCACTGAGTTTGTGTGCCAAATACACATTTGCACAACTACTACTTTCCAGAATGTTGATATATATATATATAGCATAGGGTGGCATGGTGGCCAAGTGGTAAGGCGTCGGTCTCGTAAACCGAAGATCATGGGTTCAAATCCCATCCGTGCCTCTATGGAAAAGACTTCAAATTCCATGGAAATTTTCATTCATTGGGGGACTTTGTAGAAAAGTCATGTTGTATCAATATTTGAACACAACTATTATATTAAGGGGAAGTATCTCTACGATAGAGCCACTTTACATGTTTGCTGTCCTACAGTATTCCCCAACTTGTCTTGTGAGAGTATTCACTTGTTAAATTAGCTTTTGCACAACTCCCACTTTCCACAATGTTGACATTCTAAGAATGAAATAGATGTGCAAAGTCATCTGTTTTTGTTAACTGAAGCACATGGGTTCAATCCCTGTTCGACGTTTATGGTAGATAGCTGATATTATGGAAATTTACTTTCATCACAACAGTGTAAAGAAAAGGTCAATTTTCTTGATATGGCCACTGCGACCTGTATGCTCTAGTCGGCTGGCCCTCGCTACATATTCGTCGCCAGAACCACTGGCTCCAGGTCATCTGTAAGTCTATGCTAGGTAAAGATCCGCCTTATCAAAGCACTAACAGGCGGCCTAGTCCTCGCGCAGCAGTCCCTTCCAGCTGCAGTCAGAGCAGGAGATGTTCACCCCTCCGCTTCCAGACTGCAAATCAATCCCGCATGTGGGAAGCCGCCGCTGGCTGATCCCGCCCTGGCCTACTTAAAAAAAAACACAATTAATCTGAATTAGGGCCAGACTAGTTCCCATTATTTTCTCACATTGCCATTGAAAGGTTTTTCTATTGTCTCTTTTTGGTCCATTTAGATTGTTAATGTAGACTTGTATAGATTTTTTTTTATTTTAAATGTTATGGTTAAAATGTTAATGTTTTACTGTGACTTGTTGTAGGCTCCTAAGTGGACCATAAGGTTAAAAACCAAACCAAATTAAGAAAACTAAACTGAAAAACAAAAAAATACAATTAAAAATACAATTAAAAACTAAGTTGCTCCGCCAGAGTGTCTCTTTTGGGTCACTTTTGTTGGTCCCAAGCCCGGATAAAGGAGGAGGGTTGGAATTGTGACATTAAAAAAAAGAAGAATCGACAGAAGAAAGTTCATTTGTAGTTCTAAACATATTTAGGGTGTTTTTTACTCACTTCTTGTCTCTCCCACTGAGTTATTCCTCTCTCCAACAGCGTCCATCACAATTACATGATCATGGCCAATTATGCAAATTAGGTGATGACGTCATGTAGCGACTTCTAGCGTCTTTTAGGACAGCCAATAGCTACTTTCCTTACTGAGGAGTTGGCAACACTGCTAACTTTAAACATCAGCTATCTGAGCAGCTAACCGATCGCTGCAGCTGTACATTGCCCATCTGTAAATAGCCCACCCAATCTACCTACCTCATCGCCATGTTGTTTTTATTTACTTTCTGCACTTTTGCACACCAGTATTTCTACTTGCACATCATCATCTGCTCATCTATCACTCCAGTGTTCATTTGCTAAATTGTGATTACTTCGCTACTATGGCCTATTTATTGCCTTTAAAAAAAATGTCCCCTTCTATTTTGTTATTGACTGTGCGCTTGTTTGTTCCTTGTGTAACTCTGTGTTGTTGTTTGTGTTGCACTGCTTTGCTTTATCTTGGCCAGGTCGCAGTTGTGTATGAGAACTTGTTCTTAACTGGCTTACCTGGTTTAATAAAGGAGAAATTTAAAAAAATAAGAAACAATTGTTTTTCTTCCTAAGAAAGGGGTTGTAGCTCAGTGGTAGAGCGCATGTATGAGGTCCTGGGTTCAATCCTCAGCTTCTCCATGTTTTTTTTGCAAAGACCCAACTTCTACTTTCCAGAATGTTGAAATTCTAAGCAGGAAACAGAGATGTGCTAAATCATTTGGTCTTGTAATCTGAAGAACATGTGTTCAATCCCTGTTAGTACATTTATAGAACAGAAGTGGCATGGTTGCCAACTTTTATGGCATCATTTTTCAAAAACTGAAGTTCATGTTTTCGATCCCTGTCCGTACCTGTTTTAAGAATTGCTGCTATCATATCATTGTAGTTTCAATGGAGTGGTGTATATATAAAGTACATTGTATTGATATTGCGTTTTATCTGCAAATTAAATGGGATGGAAGCTCAGAGGGGGAGTGCATGCTATATATGTATGAGGTCCTTTCTCCACTGAGTTTGTGTGCCAAATACACATTTGCACAACTACTACTTTCCAGAATGTTGATATATATATATATAGCATAGGGTGGCATGGTGGCCAAGTGGTAAGGCGTCGGTCTCGTAAACCGAAGATCATGGGTTCAAATCCCATCCGTGCCTCTATGGAAAAGACTTCAAATTCCATGGAAATTTTCATTCATTGGGGGACTTTGTAGAATAGTCATGTTGTATCAATATTTGAACACAACTATTATATTAAGGGGAAGTATCTCTACGATAGAGCCACTTTACATGTTTGCTGTCCTACAGTATTCCCCAACTTGTCTTGTGAGAGTATTCACTTGTTAAATTAGCTTTTGCACAACTCCCACTTTCCACAATGTTGACATTCTAAGAATGAAATAGATGTGCAAAGTCATCTGTTTTTGTTAACTGAAGCACATGGGTTCAATCCCTGTTCGACATTTATGGTAGATAGCTGATATTATGGAAATTTACTTTCATCACAACAGTGTAAAGAAAAGGTCAATTTTCTTGATATGGCCACTGAGACCTGTATGCTCTAGTCGGCTGGCCCTCGCTACATATTCGTATTCGTCGCCAGAACCACTGGCTCCAGGTCATCTGTAAGTCTATGCTAGGTAAAGCTCCGCCTTATCAAAGCACTAACAGGCGGCCTAGTCCTCGCGCAGCAGTCCCTTCCAGCTGCAGTCAGAGCAGGAGATGTTCACCCCTCCGCTTCCAGACTGCAAATCAATCCCGCATGTGGGAAGCCGCCGCTGGCTGATCCCGCCCTGGCCTACTTAAAAAAAAACACAATTAATCTGAATTAGGGCCAGACTAGTTCCCATCATTTTCTCACATTGCCATTGAAAGGTTTTTCTATTGTCTCTTTTTGGTCCATTTAGATTGTTAATGTAGACTTGTATAGATTTTTTTTTATTTTAAATGTTATGGTTAAAATGTTAATGTTTTACTGTGACTTGTTGTAGGCTCCTAAGTGGACCATAAGGTTAAAAACCAAACCAAATTAAGAAAACTAAACTGAAAAACAAAAAAATACAATTAAAAATACAATTAAAAACTAAGTTGCTCCGCCAGAGTGTCTCTTTTGGGTCACTTTTGTTGGTCCCAAGCCCGGATAAAGGAGGAGGGTTGGAATTGTGACATTAAAAAAAAGAAGAATCGACAGAAGAAAGTTCATTTGTAGTTCTAAACATATTTAGGGTGTTTTTTACTCACTTCTTGTCTCTCCCACTGAGTTATTCCTCTCTCCAACAGCGTCCATCACAATTACATGATCATGGCCAATTATGCAAATTAGGTGATGACGTCATGTAGCGACTTCTAGCGTCTTTTAGGACAGCCAATAGCTACTTTCCTTACTGAGGAGTTGGCAACACTGCTAACTTTAAACATCAGCTATCTGAGCAGCTAACCGATCGCTGCAGCTGTACATTGCCCATCTGTAAATAGCCCACCCAATCTACCTACCTCATCGCCATGTTGTTTTTATTTACTTTCTGCACTTTTGCACACCAGTATTTCTACTTGC
Source organism: Oncorhynchus clarkii lewisi (assembly GCF_045791955.1). Lineage (NCBI taxonomy): Eukaryota > Metazoa > Chordata > Actinopteri > Salmoniformes > Salmonidae > Oncorhynchus > Oncorhynchus clarkii. The sequence continues at coordinate 181,588 of NW_027261017.1, forward strand.
ACATCATCATCTGCTCATCTATCACTCCAGTGTTCATTTGCTAAATTGTGATTACTTCGCTACTATGGCCTATTTATTGCCTTTAAAAAAAATGTCCCCTTCTATTTTGTTATTGACTGTGCGCTTGTTTGTTCCTTGTGTAACTCTGTGTTGTTGTTTGTGTTGCACTGCTTTGCTTTATCTTGGCCAGGTCGCAGTTGTGTATGAGAACTTGTTCTTAACTGGCTTACCTGGTTTAATAAAGGAGAAATTAAAAAAAATAAGAAACAATTGTTTTTCTCCCTAAGAAAGGGGTTGTAGCTCAGTGGTAGAGCGCATGTATGAGGTCCTGGGTTCAATCCTCAGCTTCTCCATGTTTTTTTTGCAAAGACCCAACTTCTACTTTCCAGAATGTTGAAATTCTAAGCAGGAAACAGAGATGTGCTAAATCATTTGGTCTTGTAATCTGAAGAACATGTGTTCAATCCCTGTTAGTACATTTATAGAACAGAAGTGGCATGGTTGCCAACTTTTATGGCATCATTTTCAAAAACTGAAGTTCATGTTTTCGATCCCTGTCCGTACCTGTTTTAAGAATTGCTGCTATCATATCATTGTAGTTTCAATGGAGTGGTGTATATATAAAGTACATTGTATTGATATTGCGTTTTATCTACAAATTAAATGGGATGGAAGCTCAGAGGGGGAGTGCATGCTATATATGTATGAGGTCCTTTCTCCACTGAGTTTGTGTGCCAAATACACATTTGCACAACTACTACTTTCCAGAATGTTGATATATATATATATATAGCATAGGGTGGCATGGTGGCCAAGTGGTAAGGCGTCGGTCTCGTAAACCGAAGATCATGGGTTCAAATCCCATCCGTGCCTCTATGGAAAAGACTTCAAATTCCATGGAAATTTTCATTCATTGGGGGACTTTGTAGAAAAGTCATGTTGTATCAATATTTGAACACAACTATTATATTAAGGGGAAGTATCTCTACGATAGAGCCACTTTACATGTTTGCTGTCCTACAGTATTCCCCAACTTGTCTTGTGAGAGTATTCACTTGTTAAATTAGCTTTTGCACAACTCCCACTTTCCACAATGTTGACATTCTAAGAATGAAATAGATGTGCAAAGTCATCTGTTTTTGTTAACTGAAGCACATGGGTTCAATCCCTGTTCGACGTTTATGGTAGATAGCTGATATTATGGAAATTTACTTTCATCACAACAGTGTAAAGAAAAGGTCAATTTTCTTGATATGGCCACTGCGACCTGTATGCTCTAGTCGGCTGGCCCTCGCTACATATTCGTATTCGTCGCCAGAACCACTGGCTCCAGGTCATCTGTAAGTCTATGCTAGGTAAAGCTCCGCCTTATCAAAGCACTAACAGGCGGCCTAGTCCTCGCGCAGCAGTCCCTTCCAGCTGCAGTCAGAGCAGGAGATGTTCACCCCTCCGCTTCCAGACTGCAAATCAATCCCGCATGTGGGAAGCCACCGCTGGCTGATCCCGCCCTGGCCTACTTAAAAAAAAACACAATTAATCTGAATTAGGGCCAGACTAGTTCCCATCATTTTCTCACATTGCCATTGAAAGGTTTTTCTATTGTCTCTTTTTGGTCCATTTAGATTGTTAATGTAGACTTGTATAGATTTTTTTTTATTTTAAATGTTATGGTTAAAATGTTAATGTTTTACTGTGACTTGTTGTAGGCTCCTAAGTGGACCATAAGGTTAAAAACCAAACCAAATTAAGAAAACTAAACTGAAAAACAAAAAAATACAATTAAAAATACAATTAAAAACTAAGTTGCTCCGCCAGAGTGTCTCTTTTGGGTCACTTTTGTTGGTCCCAAGCCCGGATAAAGGAGGAGGGTTGGAATTGTGACATTAAAAAAAAGAAGAATCGACAGAAGAAAGTTCATTTGTAGTTCTAAACATATTTAGGGTGTTTTTTACTCACTTCTTGTCTCTCCCACTGAGTTATTCCTCTCTCCAACAGCGTCCATCACAATTACATGATCATGGCCAATTATGCAAATTAGGTGATGACGTCATGTAGCGACTTCTAGCGTCTTTTAGGACAGCCAATAGCTACTTTCCTTACTGAGGAGTTGGCAACACTGCTAACTTTAAACATCAGCTATCTGAGCAGCTAACCGATCGCTGCAGCTGTACATTGCCCATCTGTAAATAGCCCACCCAATCTACCTACCTCATCGCCATGTTGTTTTTATTTACTTTCTGCACTTTTGCACACCAGTATTTCTACTTGCACATCATCATCTGCTCATCTATCACTCCAGTGTTCATTTGCTAAATTGTGATTACTTCGCTACTATGGCCTATTTATTGCCTTTAAAAAAAATGTCCCCTTCTATTTTGTTATTGACTGTGCGCTTGTTTGTTCCTTGTGTAACTCTGTGTTGTTGTTTGTGTTGCACTGCTTTGCTTTATCTTGGCCAGGTCGCAGTTGTGTATGAGAACTTGTTCTTAACTGGCTTACCTGGTTTAATAAAGGAGAAATTTAAAAAAATAAGAAACAATTGTTTTTCTTCCTAAGAAAGGGGTTATAGCTCAGTGGTAGAGCGCATGTATGAGGTCCTGGGTTCAATCCTCAGCTTCTCCATGTTTTTTTTGCAAAGACCCAACTTCTACTTTCCAGAATGTTGAAATTCTAAGCAGGAAACAGAGATGTGCTAAATCATTTGGTCTTGTAATCTGAAGAACATGTGTTCAATCCCTGTTAGTACATTTATAGAACAGAAGTGGCATGGTTGCCAACTTTTATGGCATCATTTTCAAAAACTGAAGTTCATGTTTTCGATCCCTGTCCGTACCTGTTTTAAGAATTGCTGCTATCATATCATTGTAGTTTCAATGGAGTGGTGTATATATAAAGTACATTGTATTGATATTGCGTTTTATCTGCAAATTAAATGGGATGGAAGCTCAGAGGGGGAGTGCATGCTATATATGTATGAGGTCCTTTCTCCACTGAGTTTGTGTGCCAAATACACATTTGCACAACTACTACTTTCCAGAATGTTGGTATATATATATATATAGCATAGGGTGGCATGGTGGCCAAGTGGTAAGGCGTCGGTCTCGTAAACCGAAGATCATGGGTTCAAATCCCATCCGTGCCTCTATGGAAAAGACTTCAAATTCCATGGAAATTTTCATTCATTGGGGGACTTTGTAGAATAGTCATGTTGTATCAATATTTGAACACAACTATTATATTAAGGGGAAGTATCTCTACGATAGAGCCACTTTACATGTTTGCTGTCCTACAGTATTCCCCAACTTGTCTTGTGAGAGTATTCACTTGTTAAATTAGCTTTTGCACAACTCCCACTTTCCACAATGTTGACATTCTAAGAATGAAATAGATGTGCAAAGTCATCTGTTTTTGTTAACTGAAGCACATGGGTTCAATCCCTGTTCGACATTTATGGTAGATAGCTGATATTATGGAAATTTACTTTCATCACAACAGTGTAAAGAAAAGGTCAATTTTCTTGATATGGCCACTGCGACCTGTATGCTCTAGTCGGCTGGCCCTCGCTACATATTCGTATTCGTCGCCAGAACCACTGGCTCCAGGTCATCTGTAAGTCTATGCTAGGTGAAGCTCCGCCTTATCAAAGCACTAACAGGCGGCCTAGTCCTCGCGCAGCAGTCCCTTCCAGCTGCAGTCAGAGCAGGAGATGTTCACCCCTCCGCTTCCAGACTGCAAATCAATCCCGCATGTGGGAAGCCGCCGCTGGCTGATCCCGCCCTGGCCTACTTAAAAAAAAACACAATTAATCTGAATTAGGGCCAGACTAGTTCCCATCATTTTCTCACATTGCCATTGAAAGGTTTTTCTATTGTCTCTTTTTGGTCCATTTAGATTGTTAATGTAGACTTGTATAGATTTTTTTTTATTTTAAATGTTATGGTTAAAATGTTAATGTTTTACTGTGACTTGTTGTAGGCTCCTAAGTGGACCATAAGGTTAAAAACCAAACCAAATTAAGAAAACTAAACTGAAAAACAAAAAAATACAATTAAAAATACAATTAAAAACTAAGTTGCTCCGCCAGAGTGTCTCTTTTGGGTCACTTTTGTTGGTCCCAAGCCCGGATAAAGGAGGAGGGTTGGAATTGTGACATTAAAAAAAAGAAGAATCGACAGAAGAAAGTTCATTTGTAGTTCTAAACATATTTAGGGTGTTTTTTACTCACTTCTTGTCTCTCCCACTGAGTTATTCCTCTCTCCAACAGCGTCCATCACAATTACATGATCATGGCCAATTATGCAAATTAGGTGATGACGTCATGTAGCGACTTCTAGCGTCTTTTAGGACAGCCAATAGCTACTTTCCTTACTGAGGAGTTGGCAACACTGCTAACTTTAAACATCAGCTATCTGAGCAGCTAACCGATCGCTGCAGCTGTACATTGCCCATCTGTAAATAGCCCACCCAATCTACCTACCTCATCGCCATGTTGTTTTTATTTACTTTCTGCACTTTTGCACACCAGTATTTCTACTTGCACATCATCATCTGCTCATCTATCACTCCAGTGTTCATTTGCTAAATTGTGATTACTTCGCTACTATGGCCTATTTATTGCCTTTAAAAAAAATGTCCCCTTCTATTTTGTTATTGACTGTGCGCTTGTTTGTTCCTTGTGTAACTCTGTGTTGTTGTTTGTGTTGCACTGCTTTGCTTTATCTTGGCCAGGTCGCAGTTGTGTATGAGAACTTGTTCTTAACTGGCTTACCTGGTTTAATAAAGGAGACATTTAAAAAAATAAGAAACAATTGTTTTTCTCCCTAAGAAAGGGGTTGTAGCTCAGTGGTAGAGCGCATGTATGAGGTCCTGGGTTCAATCCTCAGCTTCTCCATGTTTTTTTTGCAAAGACCCAACTTCTACTTTCCAGAATGTTGAAATTCTAAGCAGGAAACAGAGATGTGCTAAATCATTTGGTCTTGTAATCTGAAGAACATGTGTTCAATCCCTGTTAGTACATTTATAGAACAGAAGTGGCATGGTTGCCAACTTTTATGGCATCATTTTCAAAAACTGAAGTTCATGTTTTCGATCCCTGTCCGTACCTGTTTTAAGAATTGCTGCTATCATATCATTGTAGTTTCAATGGAGTGGTGTATATATAAAGTACATTGTATTGATATTGCGTTTTATCTACAAATTAAATGGGATGGAAGCTCAGAGGGGGAGTGCATGCTATATATGTATGAGGTCCTTTCTCCACTGAGTTTGTGTGCCAAATACACATTTGCACAACTACTACTTTCCAGAATGTTGATATATATATATATATAGCATAGGGTGGCATGGTGGCCAAGTGGTAAGGCGTCGGTCTCGTAAACCGAAGATCATGGGTTCAAATCCCATCCGTGCCTCTATGGAAAAGACTTCAAATTCCATGGAAATTTTCATTCATTGGGGGACTTTGTAGAAAAGTCATGTTGTATCAATATTTGAACACAACTATTATATTAAGGGGAAGTATCTCTACGATAGAGCCACTTTACATGTTTGCTGTCCTACAGTATTCCCCAACTTGTCTTGTGAGAGTATTCACTTGTTAAATTAGCTTTTGCACAACTCCCACTTTCCACAATGTTGACATTCTAAGAATGAAATAGATGTGCAAAGTCATCTGTTTTTGTTAACTGAAGCACATGGGTTCAATCCCTGTTCGACGTTTATGGTAGATAGCTGATATTATGGAAATTTACTTTCATCACAACAGTGTAAAGAAAAGGTCAATTTTCTTGATATGGCCACTGCGACCTGTATGCTCTAGTCGGCTGGCCCTCGCTACATATTCGTCGCCAGAACCACTGGCTCCAGGTCATCTGTAAGTCTATGCTAGGTAAAGCTCCGCCTTATCAAAGCACTAACAGGCGGCCTAGTCCTCGCGCAGCAGTCCCTTCCAGCTGCAGTCAGAGCAGGAGATGTTCACCCCTCCGCTTCCAGACTGCAAATCAATCCCGCATGTGGGAAGCCACCGCTGGCTGATCCCGCCCTGGCCTACTTAAAAAAAAACACAATTAATCTGAATTAGGGCCAGACTAGTTCCCATCATTTTCTCACATTGCCATTGAAAGGTTTTTCTATTGTCTCTTTTTGGTCCATTTAGATTGTTAATGTAGACTTGTATAGATTTTTTTTTATTTTAAATGTTATGGTTAAAATGTTAATGTTTTACTGTGACTTGTTGTAGGCTCCTAAGTGGACCATAAGGTTAAAAACCAAACCAAATTAAGAAAACTAAACTGAAAAACAAAAAAATACAATTAAAAATACAATTAAAAACTAAGTTGCTCCGCCAGAGTGTCTCTTTTGGGTCACTTTTGTTGGTCCCAAGCCCGGATAAAGGAGGAGGGTTGGAATTGTGACATTAAAAAAAAGAAGAATCGACAGAAGAAAGTTCATTTGTAGTTCTAAACATATTTAGGGTGTTTTTTACTCACTTCTTGTCTCTCCCACTGAGTTATTCCTCTCTCCAACAGCGTCCATCACAATTACATGATCATGGCCAATTATGCAAATTAGGTGATGACGTCATGTAGCGACTTCTAGCGTCTTTTAGGACAGCCAATAGCTACTTTCCTTACTGAGGAGTTGGCAACACTGCTAACTTTAAACATCAGCTATCTGAGCAGCTAACCGATCGCTGCAGCTGTACATTGCCCATCTGTAAATAGCCCACCCAATCTACCTACCTCATCGCCATGTTGTTTTTATTTACTTTCTGCACTTTTGCACACCAGTATTTCTACTTGCACATCATCATCTGCTCATCTATCACTCCAGTGTTCATTTGCTAAATTGTGATTACTTCGCTACTATGGCCTATTTATTGCCTTTTTAAAAAATGTCCCCTTCTATTTTGTTATTGACTGTGCGCTTGTTTGTTCCTTGTGTAACTCTGTGTTGTTGTTTGTGTTGCACTGCTTTGCTTTATCTTGGCCAGGTCGCAGTTGTGTATGAGAACTTGTTCTTAACTGGCTTACCTGGTTTAATAAAGGAGACATTTAAAAAAATAAGAAACAATTGTTTTTCTTCCTAAGAAAGGGGTTGTAGCTCAGTGGTAGAGCGCATGTATGAGGTCCTGGGTTCAATCCTCAGCTTCTCCATGTTTTTTTTGCAAAGACCCAACTTCTACTTTCCAGAATGTTGAAATTCTAAGCAGGAAACAGAGATGTGCTAAATCATTTGGTCTTGTAATCTGAAGAACATGTGTTCAATCCCTGTTAGTACATTTATAGAACAGAAGTGGCATGGTTGCCAACTTTTATGGCATCATTTTCAAAAACTGAAGTTCATGTTTTCGATCCCTGTCCGTACCTGTTTTAAGAATTGCTGCTATCATATCATTGTAGTTTCAATGGAGTGGTGTATATATAAAGTACATTGTATTGATATTGCGTTTTATCTACAAATTAAATGGGATGGAAGCTCAGAGGGGGAGTGCATGCTATATATGTATGAGGTCCTTTCTCCACTGAGTTTGTGTGCCAAATACACATTTGCACAACTACTACTTTCCAGAATGTTGATATATATATATATAGCATAGGGTGGCATGGTGGCCAAGTGGTAAGGCGTCGGTCTCGTAAACCGAAGATCATGGGTTCAAATCCCATCCGTGCCTCTATGGAAAAGACTTCAAATTCCATGGAAATTTTCATTCATTGGGGGACTTTGTAGAAAAGTCATGTTGTATCAATATTTGAACACAACTATTATATTAAGGGGAAGTATCTCTACGATAGAGCCACTTTACATGTTTGCTGTCCTACAGTATTCCCCAACTTGTCTTGTGAGAGTATTCACTTGTTAAATTAGCTTTTGCACAACTCCCACTTTCCACAATGTTGACATTCTAAGAATGAAATAGATGTGCAAAGTCATCTGTTTTTGTTAACTGAAGCACATGGGTTCAATCCCTGTTCGACGTTTATGGTAGATAGCTGATATTATGGAAATTTACTTTCATCACAACAGTGTAAAGAAAAGGTCAATTTTCTTGATATGGCCACTGCGACCTGTATGCTCTAGTCGGCTGGCCCTCGCTACATATTCGTCGCCAGAACCACTGGCTCCAGGTCATCTGTAAGTCTATGCTAGGTAAAGCTCCGCCTTATCAAAGCACTAACAGGCGGCCTAGTCCTCGCGCAGCAGTCCCTTCCAGCTGCAGTCAGAGCAGGAGATGTTCACCCCTCCGCTTCCAGACTGCAAATCAATCCCGCATGTGGGAAGCCACCGCTGGCTGATCCCGCCCTGGCCTACTTAAAAAAAAACACAATTAATCTGAATTAGGGCCAGACTAGTTCCCATTATTTTCTCACATTGCCATTGAAAGGTTTTTCTATTGTCTCTTTTTGGTCCATTTAGATTGTTAATGTAGACTTGTATAGATTTTTTTTTATTTTAAATGTTATGGTTAAAATGTTAATGTTTTACTGTGACTTGTTGTAGGCTCCTAAGTGGACCATAAGCTTAAAAACCAAACCAAATTAAGAAAACTAAACTGAAAAACAAAAAAATACAATTAAAAATACAATTAAAAACTAAGTTGCTCCGCCAGAGTGTCTCTTTTGGGTCACTTTTGTTGGTCCCAAGCCCGGATAAAGGAGGAGGGTTGGAATTGTGACATTAAAAAAAAGAAGAATCGACAGAAGAAAGTTCATTTGTAGTTCTAAACATATTTAGGGTGTTTTTTACTCACTTCTTGTCTCTCCCACTGAGTTATTCCTCACTCCAACAGCGTCCATCACAATTACATGATCATGGCCAATTATGCAAATTAGGTGATGACGTCATGTAGCGACTTCTAGCGTCTTTTAGGACAGCCAATAGCTACTTTCCTTACTGAGGAGTTGGCAACACTGCTAACTTTAAACATCAGCTATCTGAGCAGCTAACCGATCGCTGCAGCTGTACATTGCCCATCTGTAAATAGCCCACCCAATCTACCTACCTCATCGCCATGTTGTTTTTATTTACTTTCTGCACTTTTGCACACCAGTATTTCTACTTGCACATCATCATCTGCTCATCTATCACTCCAGTGTTCATTTGCTAAATTGTGATTACTTCGCTACTATGGCCTATTTATTGCCTTTTTAAAACATTTCCATTCTATTTTGCTATTGACTGTGCGCTTGTTTGTTCCTTGTGTAACTCTGTGTTGTTGTTTGTGTTGCACTGCTTTGCTTTATCTTGGCCAGGTCGCAGTTGTGTATGAGAACTTGTTCTTAACTGGCTTACCTGGTTTAATAAAGGAGAAATTTAAAAAAATAAGAAACAATTGTTTTTCTTCCTAAGAAAGGGGTTGTAGCTCAGTGGTAGAGCGCATGTATGAGGTCCTGGGTTCAATCCTCAGCTTCTCCATGTTTTTTTTGCAAAGACCCAACTTCTACTTTCCAGAATGTTGAAATTCTAAGCAGGAAACAGAGATGTGCTAAATCATTTGGTCTTGTAATCTGAAGAACATGTGTTCAATCCCTGTTAGTACATTTATAGAACAGAAGTGGCATGGTTGCCAACTTTTATGGCATCATTTTCAAAAACTGAAGTTCATGTTTTCGATCCCTGTCCGTACCTGTTTTAAGAATTGCTGCTATCATATCATTGTAGTTTCAATGGAGTGGTGTATATATAAAGTACATTGTATTGATATTGCGTTTTATCTGCAAATTAAATGGGATGGAAGCTCAGAGGGGGAGTGCATGCTATATATGTATGAGGTCCTTTCTCCACTGAGTTTGTGTGCCAAATACACATTTGCACAACTATTACTTTCCAGAATGTTGATATATATATATATAGCATAGGGTGGCATGGTGGCCAAGTGGTAAGGCGTCGGTCTCGTAAACCGAAGATCATGGGTTCAAATCCCATCCGTGCCTCTATGGAAAAGACTTCAAATTCCATGGAAATTTTCATTCATTGGGGGACTTTGTAGAAAAGTCATGTTGTATCAATATTTGAACACAACTATTATATTAAGGGGAAGTATCTCTACGATAGAGCCACTTTACATGTTTGCTGTCCTACAGTATTCCCCAACTTGTCTTGTGAGAGTATTCACTTGTTAAATTAGCTTTTGCACAACTCCCACTTTCCACAATGTTGACATTCTAAGAATGAAATAGATGTGCAAAGTCATCTGTTTTTGTTAACTGAAGCACATGGGTTCAATCCCTGTTCGACGTTTATGGTAGATAGCTGATATTATGGAAATTTACTTTCATCACAACAGTGTAAAGAAAAGGTCAATTTTCTTGATATGGCCACTGCGACCTGTATGCTCTAGTCGGCTGGCCCTTCGCTACATATTCGTCGCCAGAACCACTGGCTCCAGGTCATCTGTAAGTCTATGCTAGGTAAAGCTCTGCCTTATCAAAGCACTAACAGGCGGCCTAGTCCTCGCGCAGCAGTCCCTTCCAGCTGCAGTCAGAGCAGGAGATGTTCACCCCTCCGCTTCCAGACTGCAAATCAATCCCGCATGTGGGAAGCCGCCGCTGGCTGATCCCGCCCTGGCCTACTTAAAAAAAAACACAATTAATCTGAATTAGGGCCAGACTAGTTCCCATCATTTTCTCACATTGCCATTGAAAGGTTTTTCTATTGTCTCTTTTTGGTCCATTTAGATTGTTAATGTAGACTTGTATAGATTTTTTTTTATTTTAAATGTTATGGTTAAAATGTTAATGTTTTACTGTGACTTGTTGTAGGCTCCTAAGTGGACCATAAGGTTAAAAACCAAACCAAATTAAGAAAACTAAACTGAAAAACAAAAAAATACAATTAAAAATACAATTAAAAACTAAGTTGCTCCGCCAGAGTGTCTCTTTTGGGTCACTTTTGTTGGTCCCAAGCCCGGATAAAGGAGGAGGGTTGGAATTGTGACATTAAAAAAAAGAAGAATCGACAGAAGAAAGTTCATTTGTAGTTCTAAACATATTTAGGGTGTTTTTTACTCACTTCTTGTCTCTCCCACTGAGTTATTCCTCTCTCCAACAGCGTCCATCACAATTACATGATCATGGCCAATTATGCAAATTAGGTGATGACGTCATGTAGCGACTTCTAGCGTCTTTTAGGACAGCCAATAGCTACTTTCCTTACTGAGGAGTTGGCAACACTGCTAACTTTAAACATCAGCTATCTGAGCAGCTAACCGATCGCTGCAGCTGTACATTGCCCATCTGTAAATAGCCCACCCAATCTACCTACCTCATCGCCATGTTGTTTTTATTTACTTTCTGCACTTTTGCACACCAGTATTTCTACTTGCACATCATCATCTGCTCATCTATCACTCCAGTGTTCATTTGCTAAATTGTGATTACTTCGCTACTATGGCCTATTTATTGCCTTTTTAAAACATTTCCATTCTATTTTGTTATTGACTGTGCGCTTGTTTGTTCCTTGTGTAACTCTGTGTTGTTGTTTGTGTTGCACTGCTTTGCTTTATCTTGGCCAGGTCGCAGTTGTGTATGAGAACTTGTTCTTAACTGGCTTACCAGGTATAATAAAGGAGAAATTTAAAAAAATAAGAAACAATTGTTTTTCTTCCTAAGAAAGGGGTTGTAGCTCAGTGGTAGAGCGCATGTATGAGGTCCTGGGTTCAATCCTCAGCTTCTCCATGTTTTTTTTGCAAAGACCCAACTTCTACTTTCCAGAATGTTGAAATTCTAAGCAGGAAACAGAGATGTGCTAAATCATTTGGTCTTGTAATCTGAAGAACATGTGTTCAATCCCTGTTAGTACATTTATAGAACAGAAGTGGCATGGTTGCCAACTTTTATGGCATCATTTTCAAAAACTGAAGTTCATGTTTTCGATCCCTGTCCGTACCTGTTTTAAGAATTGCTGCTATCATATCATTGTAGTTTCAATGGAGTGGTGTATATATAAAGTACATTGTATTGATATTGCGTTTTATCTGCAAATTAAATGGGATGGAAGCTCAGAGGGGGAGTGCATGCTATATATGTATGAGGTCCTTTCTCCACTGAGTTTGTGTGCCAAATACACATTTGCATAACTACTACTTTCCAGAATGTTGATATATATATATATATATATATAGAGTATAGGGTGGCATGGTGGCCAAGTGGTAAGGCGTCGGTCTCGTAAACCGAAGATCATGGGTTCAAATCCCATCCGTGCCTCTATGGAAAAGACTTCAAATTCCATGGAAATTTTCATTCATTGGGGGACTTTGTAGAAAAGTCATGTTGTATCAATATTTGAACACAACTATTATATTAAGGGGAAGTATCTCTACGATAGAGCCACTTTACATGTTTGCTGTCCTACAGTATTCCCCAACTTGTCTTGTGAGAGTATTCACTTGTTAAATTAGCTTTTGCTCAACTCCCACTTTCCACAATGTTGACATTCTAAGAATGAAATAGATGTGCAAAGTCATCTGTTTTTGTTAACTGAAGCACATGGGTTCAATCCCTGTTCGACGTTTATGGTAGATAGCTGATATTATGGAAATTTATTTTCATCACAACAGTGTAAAGAAAAGGTCAATTTTCTTGATATGGCCACTGCGACCTGTATGCTCTAGTCGGCTGGCCCTCGCTACATATTCGTCGCCAGAACCACTGGCTCCAGGTCATCTGTAAGTCTATGCTAGGTAAAGATCCGCCTTATCAAAGCACTAACAGGCGGCCTAGTCCTCGCGCAGCAGTCCCTTCCAGCTGCAGTCAGAGCAGGAGATGTTCACCCCTCCGCTTCCAGACTGCAAATCAATCCCGCATGTGGGAAGCCGCCGCTGGCTGATCCCGCCCTGGCCTACTTAAAAAAAAACACAATTAATCTGAATTAGGGCCAGACTAGTTCCCATCATTTTCTCACATTGCCATTGAAAGGTTTTTCTATTGTCTCTTTTTGGTCCATTTAGATTGTTAATGTAGACTTGTATAGATTTTTTTTTTTTTTTAAATGTTATGGTTAAAATGTTAATGTTTTACTGTGACTTGTTGTAGGCTCCTAAGTGGACCATAAGGTTAAAAACCAAACCAAATTAAGAAAACTAAACTGAAAAACAAAAAAATACAATTAAAAATACAATTAAAAACTAAGTTGCTCCGCCAGAGTGTCTCTTTTGGGTCACTTTTGTTGGTCCCAAGCCCGGATAAAGGAGGAGGGTTGGAATTGTGACATTAAAAAAAAGAAGAATCGACAGAAGAAAGTTCATTTGTAGTTCTAAACATATTTAGGGTTTCAAAACATTGAAGGGGATTTTACAGGGCCCTAATGGACTACTGACATTGACAGTATCCTAGCCTAAAAACAAATGCTGAATGCACTGCCTAGATTTTGTGGGAAACGCACTGTCCATTATTGGATTTGATCAGGGCATGGCAGGTAAGCACTAACAAACTGCCTTTAGTCCAATAAAAAGACACAACATTATTAGGGTGATAAATAAAAGGCAGTTGCTCCACGCATGACACAAGAGAACCCTCTGCTGGAGCAAAATGCTTACAGCACCTGGTATTCCCAGGCGGTCTCCCATCCAAGTACTAACCAGGCCCGACCGACCCTGCTTAGCTTCCGAGATCGGGCACATTTAAAAAATATATTTTTATTATATAAAAAACACAATATTTACAACATTCAGACAACAATAAAAGATGAACAATTCACCCTTTAACAAAATCAGAAAAAGAAAAAGTAAAACAATTATCCACTAAAACCAATTAATGAATTACAAGTTTTCCAATAGATAGAATTTCAATTAAAGTACTCACCCACACAGTTTCCTCCACCGTATCTATATATTATCTCTATCTTTCTCTAAAATACTCCTAAAAAAAACTCCACACTCACAATTTCCCCTTCATAATGACCTAAATTCCTTAATCTTATTGCATATCTAGCATGACTAAGGACAAAATTCACCAAATTAAAATGTAAAACTTTACTTTTCCCTAATTAAACCAAAAAGAAACAACCTCCACTCCAGTAAACATCTCTTCTCCCCAATGTTTTACTTAAAGCACTTTTAAAAACTCGTGAAAATCTTTTAACCTACTACATTCAACAAAAAAGTGCATTAAATTTTACGCCCCCGTACCACAAATATCACATTCTCTTTTAATATCCCTATAAATTTGATGCAAAACCACATTTGTAAAAATCCTATTATACTTCAATTTAAAATCATTGTCTTCACATTCTATAGATTTATTTTACATTTACCTTCTTCCATATTGATTTCACATACATGTTTGCAAACACCCTAGACCACACTTTTTCCGAAGCAGTGAATTTTATCTCTTTTAAAATACATTTTCCATAAACCATTTTAAGTTTTAAACCTGACAAATCATGTTTCTCCCCATTACTTTCATAATATAAAACCGGTAAACCCCTAGATCTTTTGACCACCTCTTTATTCATTAAAATCACCCACTACCCAGGAATACATCCTAATATTTTCTTGTACATATTCTACACAGTAGTTTTACTTATCTCTTCATCTACTTCAACCACAATATCATATATTGCCTGAAATGGAAGGAACCCAGGAATTACCTCATATGCTACGTCACCTATCTGCCTCATCCCAGCCCTCATAAAATATTTACAAAACAACATATTATTACACTTTATCTTTGGATTTTAAAATATCGGCTGATTTAAAATATTTTCAAAAATAGTACGTTCATAATAAATATTTGGTAAAAACTCCCCCCAAGCCTCAAACACTACTCTATAAAACAAAGGTATATTACCTAACATTTCCTTCTTCATACTCCTCAATAAACCATTGTCCCCAATCCTCCCAACCTCCTGCAAATACTCTTAAAAAAACATTTTCCACCCATAATCCAATTCACCAAATAAATATTTCCGTACCATTTTTATTCTAATTGCTGTTTTCCTTACACTTAAATCTACCAACTTCAAACCCCCCTCCACATAACCTGCAATCAAAGTTTTAAAGCTATTTTCACCCCCTTCCCATCCCATAAAAAAATAAACTAAAATCTTATTCATTTCAGTTAAAACCCATTCTGGCATATCCAAAACGTTCATTACATGAATAAAAATTGACATCAACAATACATTTATTACAATTACTTTACAAAGACCTCCCCCTCCACATATTTACCACCTTCTTAACTTTATTTATTACACCACTCCATGTCAAATCCCTAGCTTCCATTTCCTTCACCCCTAAAAACACTCCTAACACCTTAAAATAATCTTTTACCACCTTAAAAGGAAAATTCTCCTCATTAATCTTACTCATTAACACTCCATGTTAACCTTTGCACCCGATGCCTGTCCATATACTTTAAAACACTCCATCACCCATTTTACACTTCCCTCATCTCTAACTGTTATAGTGGTATCATCTGCATATTGATGAATCAAACTAAAACGCCCTTGCGGAGTCTGTACACAATTTATAAGATTATATTTTTTAAGAAATGCTGCTAAAGGTTCTACCGATAAAACAAACAATAAAGCTGATAAAGGGGACCCCTGTCTCACAGATCTCTCAAGAATAAAATAATCAGTTAAAACCCCATTACACGTCACCCTACTTTTTTCCGCCTTATATAATACTTTTATTCATCCTATTATTCTATTACCAAAACCATATTTATCCATTACCCTAAACATAAAATCATGTTCCACCCTATCAAAAGCTTTATTTAAATCTATGCTTAAAATTATTTTATTTATCACATCTCTAATTGTATTAATTGTATCAGCAATATCTCTACCAGGCACACTATAATTATGTGTAGGTGCTATAATATAATTTAAAACTTGCTTCATTCTATTTGCCAGTATCTTAGCTAATACCTTATAATCTGAATTTAATAAAGTAATTGGCCTATTATTCTCCAGTTTCAATTTGCTCCCCTTATTTTTATGTAAAATCGTTATCAGCCCTGTCACCATAGATTCTGAAACACTATTATTATCCTCCATATATTGATAAACTTCCAATAAAATAGGTGCTAAAAACATTCATATATTTTATAAAACTCTGCAATTATCCCATCTACTCCAGGACTCTTATTTACTTGTAACCCCTTAATCGCATCTTTAACTTCATTCACTGTTATCTTCCCATCACACATTTCTTTATCCTTTACATCAATTTGCACATCCACACTATCCAATATCTCCTTTACACACCCCTCATCCACCTCCCCTTTCTTAAATAAATCCTTATAAAAATTCTGCACTGTTTCTAATATCTCTACATAAACATTGACAACTTCACCCTTTACATTTTCAATCTTTCTAATATACACTGCTCAAAAAAATAAAGGGAACACTAAAATAACACATCCTAGATCTGAATTAATGAAATATTCTTATTAAATACTTTTTTCTTTACACAGTTGAATGTGCTGACAACAAAATCACACAAAAATTATCAATGGAAATCAAATTTATCAACCCATGGAGGTCTGGATTTGGATTCGCACTCAAAATTAAAGTGGAAAACCATGACCTCCCTACAACGCCTGGGCATGCTCCTGATGAGATGGCGGATGGTCTCCTGAGGGATCTCCTCCCAGACCTGGACTAAAGCATCCGCCAACTACTGGACAGTCTGTGGTGCAACGTGGCGTGGCGTTGGTTGATGGAGCGAGACATGATGTCCCAGATGTGCTCAATTGGATTCAGGTCTGGGGAACGGGCGGGCCAGTCCATAGCATCAATGCCTTCCTCTTGCAGGAACTGCTGACACACTCCAGCCACATGAGGTCTAGCATTGTCTTGCATTAGGAGGAACCCAGGGCCAACCGCACCAGCATATGGTCTCACAAGGGGTCTGAGGATCTCATCTCGGTACCTAATGGCAGTCAGGCTACCTCTGGCGAGCACATGGAGAGCTGTGCGGCCCCCCAAAGAAATGCCACCCCACACCATGTCTGACCCACCGCCAAACCGGTCATGCTGTAGGATGTTGCAGGCAGCAGAACGTTCTCCACGGCGTCTCCAGACTCTGTCACGTCTGTCACATGTGCTCAGTGTGAACCTGCTTTCATCTGTGAAGAGCACAGGGCGCCAGTGGCGAATTTGCCAATCTTGGTGTTCTCTGGCAAATGCCAAGCGTCCTGCACGGTGTTGGGCTGTAAGCACAACCCCCACCTGTGGACGTCGGGCCCTCACACCACCCTCATGGAGTCTGTTTCTGACCGTTTGAGCAGACACATGCACATTTGTGGTCCTCCTTGCACAAAGGCGGAGGTAGCAGTCCTGCTGCTGGGTTGTTGCCCTCCTACGGCCTCCTCCACATCTCCTGATGTACTGGCCTGTCTCCTGGTAGCGCCTCCATGCTCTGGAAACTACGCTGACAGACACAGCAAACCTTCTTGCCACATCTCGCATTGATGTGCCATCCTGTATGAGCTGCACTACCTGAGCCACTTGTGTGGGTTGTAGACTCCGTCTCATGCTACCAGTAGATTGAAAGCACCGCCAGCATTCAAAAGTGACCAAAACATCATCCAGGAAGCATAGGAACTGAGAAGTGGTCTGTGGTCACCACCTGCAGAACCACTCCTTTATTGGGGGTGTCTTGCTAATTGCCTATAATTTCCAGCTGTTGTCTATTCCATTTGCACAACAGCATGTGAAATTTATTGTCAATCAGTGTTGCTGCCTAAGTTGACAGTTTGATTTCACAGAAGTGTGATTGACTTGGAGTTACATTGTGTTGTTTAAGTGTTCCCTTTATTTTTTTGAGCAGTGTATGTTCTCCTCTGTTTATTCTTCTCTAATCCAAGAAAAAACTAAGTGCATTTCTCCCCCTCTAAAAAATACTTTGCTTAACTTCTTATAATAGCCCCCTTTACACTTATCTATTTCATATTTACAAAATGTTTCTTTCAACTCTAGAAACTTTTCTGTATTATAATTAAGTTCACTGTCACACTTCCCCATTTCTTCTTCCAATTTAGCTCTCAACTCATTTTATTTTATTTTCATCCTACCCCTCAGTTTCCTTGCATATCTTATACTAAAAACTTGTATTTTTTCCTTAACCTTGTCCCACCATAAACACATATCATTATCTTTCTGCTTATCCTCCATTTCACATGTTATCAAAGATTTAAGTTGTTTCCCATATTCCTCATCTTCTAAATACCCTGCATTATTACACCATATTCCACCCCCTGCTCTTTCCTTATCTAAGCCCACTGAAAATGTTAAACCTGCATGATCACTAAAAGTTGTAAAAACATACATAATATCCTTCATAAAATTCCTTAAACTTTCTTCTACTAAAACCAGATCTATCCTTGTTTGTTTCAAATCCCCTAAAACCACCTGCCTTCTAGAAAATTATCTTTTGTCTGGATTTTCCTCTCCACATATCAATCATTCCTTTTTCTAACATCATCTTCTTTAAAATCCCCCAGATTCATCTCTTCTAAAAAATAGCTCCTCTTGTCATATCCAGTCTATCCATTTTAACATTAAAATCCCCAACTACAATACAGTTTCCCTCACACCATTTTCCTAATTCTAAAAATAAATCTTTGCGCTCTATTTCAGTATTAGGCGCGTAAATATTTATAATTCTAAAAACCATATTCATGTATTCAAAATCTAGAATTAAAATCCTCCCATTATTATCATTATATATATGTTTCACATTCTCTACCACATCCTCAATAAAATAGCAACACCACTTGAATTCCCCCTGCCATTGCTAACAAAAATAAAATCTCTCCATATTTTTTTAACTTCTAAAATACATACAATGTGTTTCTTGAAGGCATAAAATATCAGAATTCTTCATTTTTACTATTCTTTGGAATTTTTCCATTGTTCTTAAACCATTCGCATTGATTGACATAAAATTAACCATTCCAATCAATTAAAAATATCTATATTTTCTCATTATCCTCTACCTATTGTCATGTTGCTTCCTTTTCTGTCCTTTTTCACCTCCACCGCCGCTTTCCTCTTCCTGTAGCCTCCCCTTGTTCTATCAATATTTTACATGTCATCTGAATCTGAAATGGACTCTAAATCCATCTCATCCAACCAACTCAAAATCTTCTTTCCTGTGCCTGTTGTGCTTCCTGTATCCATTTGTGTCTCCTGTATCGTTGTCAGCATCCCACTCCCCTCCACTTCACCTCCTTCCGAGGCACCCACATCGCTCGAGGTCCCCTCCAAAGTCTTTGAGTCCCCAGTCCTTGACTATGTGCCCAGACTGGATACACAGTCGACAAACCCTGACCTGCTTATCGTGTATTACTCGGAAATACTCTCCTCCCTCCAGTGTCTCAAATTTTGTCGAATATGGCAACGATTGTACTGTTTCAGTGAATTTTACTTTACAGAATCTCGTCCCGTCCACAATCTCTGTACCTGGCCACCCTCCTTATTTCTGAGACAGCAGTTACACCCCAGCTACTCAGCTTATCCAGTATAACTTTGTCTTCGATGTATGCCGGAAGATTCATGAAAGATACAACTAGCTCAATGGCAATCATATCTCTCGCCATGATCCCTGTATCTGTAATCATTAAACCATCCATTAACCGATCCTTTCCTTTTCCATTTCGCATTGTAATTTCGTACTTTCTTTCTCCTTTCATTCTACATCCCACCACCTCCCCACAGACCTCTTTAATCGAACGTAGTAACTCCATTGTTGTAACTTTATCTTCTCCCATCAACTCCACTGCCACCGTAAATTCTTTGCCATATTTCATTCCTCCTTCATCTCCATGTTTCTTCCGTTGAGCATTTTCTTTGTCCTTGTCCATTCCGTTAGTCATTGCCATGTTGTCCGTCATAGTAAACAAAAATGAGAACAAAAACTATCCCCCAAGCAGCAAAACTGCAAAGGGAGAAAAAAACGAAGCAAACTTAAACTTGTTCAAATGCAAAAATCTAAATTATACTTCAAAAAACTTTGAAAATAACCAAAAAAGCTCTCAAGCAAACACTCTCAAGCAAACAAACACTCACTCACGACTTAATCACCAACACCTGTCTCACTTTCCAAAAAGGAAGTGCTCACTCAGGCCGGTATGGCCGTAAGCAAGAAATTATCTCTTGGTGCACTATAAAGTCAAAGTGAGTCTGATTAACATATGTTGCATTTTCACCATTTAGATAAGCATCTTTGTGTCACTCAAAAAGTGGAAGAAATTGCATATAATGTAGCCTTCACTTTGTAGCACAGATCGTTGGATGAAATACAAATTAACCTTGCTTACTTATATCAAAGCGAGGGCACATGTTTCAGCCTTGTGGGAAAAAACAGACAAAGAGTTTTAATTTTACAAGGCAGTGATGCTGATGAAATGATGCAAGAGCACCCCCTAGTGGATCAAGCCCACTACCTCTCACACGCTAAGCAAGCACTCTTCCATTTGATCTAATTCTCCAGCCGGATGGAATTGCCACAAGGAGCAACCAAGAGTGTCCAGTCCTGTAAGGGAATACCCCCCTGAAATGGACAAAAATGAATGGCAAGATATTGGCATTGGACAAACCATATACACGATGTCCAATACCACCCAAATGCCATATGGCAATTGCCAGTTGAAACACTTCAAAAATCCAACTCCAACTCGCCCCGAGTGCGCTCCACCGGGGTTTTTCATATTGGAAATGCAACCCAAGTCAACATCCAAAAGCAACATTTAGAAAAAATGATTTTTTTGTCAAAAACTTATCACCCCTTAAAAAAGTGCTTTCTTGACCGTTTTTCGAAATTCTTTCGATTTTTTTTCTCAATTACACATGTGTAAGAACTGTATGAATATACTTTTGTCCAATTTTGTTATCATAATTATTTATTTTTTAATTACATGCGCATAAGGCATATGTTTTGTCCATTTGCAATATGATTTCATAGGAAGTCAAAAGTCAAAAGTAAAAAATGTCAAAATGTTGTAAAAAACTTCACACATCCTTAAAAAAGTGCTTTCTGGACCGTTTTTCAAAATTCTTTCGATTTTTGTGTCAATTACACATGTATAAGAACTGTATCAACATACTTTAGTCATATTTTATTATCATATTATTTTTATTTTTTTACTTGTGGATAAGGCATATGTTTTCTCCATTTGGAATATGATTTCATAGGAAGTCAAAAGTCAAAAGTAAAAAATGTCAAAATTTTATAAAAAACTTCAAAACCTCTTACTTCTATCCCCTCCTTTTTTGAACATTCTGTTAAAAATCGCGCAACTTTTCAGCGTCCTGCTACTCATGCCAGGAATATAGTATATGCATATGATTAGTATGTGTGGATAGAAAACACTCTGAAGTTTCTAAAACTGGTTAAATCACGGCTGTGACTATAACAGATTGTGTGTTTCATTGAAAAACGCAAGAAAAACTGCTCTCTGAAAGCTAAAAATAATTTCCATAAGTCACTTCCATGAGTTGTTAAAAGAGGACAAAATTTAATATCGACCTGCATGCAATTCATACAAATTCCACACGATGTCGCCATTGTCGTCATTTTCAATTGAATTTAGTTTAAAAACGATGTTTTTTTCTGAATGACACAGCTTCCATACAAAGCTATTTTGGGTATATATGGACCGATTTTAACGAAAAAAAGACCCAATAGTGATGTTTATGGGGCATATAGGAGTGCCAAGAAAGAAGCTCGTCAAAGGTAATGAATGTTTTATATTTTATTTCTGCGTTTTGTGCTGTGTCGGATAAGCAGAGTCTTTGTTTACGTCGCATTCAGGCATTTTCAGGTGGTGCATGCTATCAGATAATAGCTTCTCATGCTTTCGCCGAAAAGCATTTTAAAAATCTGACTTGTTGGCTAGGTTCACAACGAGTGTAGCTTTAATTCAATACCCTGCTTGTGAATTTTGATCAAGGTTTGAGTTTCAACGAGTACATTTAGCATTTAGCGTAGCGCATTTGCATTTCCAGGTGTCTACTTGAGACATCTGCGTCTCAAGTAGAGTCAAGAAGTTAAAAAGGTGCTTTCTGGACCGGTTTTCAAAATTCTTTCGAATTTTGTGTCAATTACACACGTATAAGAACTGAATCAACATACTTTATTCGTATTTTATTATCATATATATATATATTTTGTTTTACTTGTGCATAAGGCATATGTTTTGTCCATTTGCAATATGATTTAATGGGAAGTCAAAAGTCGAAAATGTGAATTTAAAAAAAAAACTTATCATCCTCGTAAAAAAAGTGCTTTCTTGACCGTTTTTCGAAATTGTTTCGATTTTAAGTCAATTAATCATGTGTAAGAACTGTATGAATATACTTTTGTAAAATGTTATTTTACTTGTGCATAAGGAATATGATTTTCCATTTGCAATATGATTTCATAGGAAGTCAAAAGTCAAAGTCAAAAGTAAATTTTTTTGGGGCCAAAATTGACTGAACTGATGAACTCGGGATGGCCGGGCAGTGATAGTTGTTCATTTCCATCACTCGTTGTGTTGATTTCATCATGTCCATTTGGTGATGTTTTTTCACTACAGAATCATATTGCAAATGCACGTGCATTGTTGTGCAACTGGTAAAATATGGTTGTAAATGCATTTACCGGGACTCCTATTGTCCATGCCCGCTATGGGAGTACCCTACTACGGCCCTCTATCCATGGGGGCCATCCTGAGTGCTTTATGGACAGTTTAAAATATGACGATGGATACAGATTGTGATTTTCCTCCGTGCAACTGGTGACCTGAAATGTGCATCTGGTAACCCAAAAATTTAAATATGGTTCAAAATACTTTTACCGGTCATTCTATTATTTTAGCCCGCTATGTGAACACCCTACTACGGCCCTCTATCAGTGGGGGCCGTCCTTGAGTGCTTTATGGACAGTTTAAAATATTCTGATGGATACGCATTGTTTTCATGATTTCATTATGTCCATTTGTTTATGTTTTCTTACTTTTTCAAAGTCACTGTGCATTTGCAATATGGTTCAATGGGCAGGTACCATCACGAATTTGTCATGCTATAAAAATCCTGCAGGAATGTGAAATTGACTGGCCCGATGAACTCGGGATGGCTGGGCAGTGATTCTGGTTCATCTCAATTGCTCGTTAGGGTTGATTTCAGAATGTCCATTTGGTGATGTTTTCTCACTATAGAATCATATTGCAAATGCACGTGCATTGTTGTGCAACTGGTAACCCAAAAATACAAATATTGTGATTTCATTATGTCCATTTGTTTATGTTGCCTTACTTTTGCAAAGTCACTGTGCATTTGCAATATGGTTCAATGGGCAAGTACCATCACGAATTTGTCATGCTATAAAAATCCTGCAGGAATGTGAAATTGACTGGCCTGATGAACTCGGGATGGCTTTGCAGTGATTCTGGTTCATCTCAATCGCTCGTTAGGGTAGATTTCAGAATGTCACTTTGGTGATGGTACCTCACTGTTTAAACATATTGCAAATGGACAAGAGTCAAGTGGACAAGAGTCCATCTGTCACGTTTCTTCAAAATCAAACCCAGAAGCAGACCAGGACAAGGAGAGTAGGAAGAAGGTGAGTATTTATTTACAAGTGAATGTGAATGGGTAGATATATCCAGGAGGCGTAGCGGGTAGCGGTGGTGAGTTGATGGGAGTAAATAGGTGGATCCAATGGGGAAGCGGAATCCTCCGACGACCAGGCGGGAATGGGGTAAATGATCCGGGTGAGTAACTGAAGACAGATCAAATGGAGGTAAGTTCAAGGCAAGCAATACGTAACAAACATCAAAACAAATTCTATCCAACTTGAGGCTGATACTCTGGCACAACATACTGTTCATGGCTAACGATCCGGCAGGGAATGGATGTCAGGTCCGGGCTTATGAAGCGGACTACCCGGAGCGCCAGGGTGGAGGCGGTAAAAGTCACGAAGCAGGTCATCGTCAAGGATCTGACGCCGAGGAATCCAACTCCTCTCCTCAGGACCATATCCTTCCCAATCCACTAAATACTGGAACCCTCGACCCCGCCGTCTGGAGTCCATGATGCGGCGCACCGTGTAGACAGGACCACCTCCGATCATCCGAGGAGGAGGAGGACGAGGAGGAGGGGGTAACAGAGGACTGAGGTGAACCGGCTTGAGGCAGGAGACATGAAAGGTGGGGTGTACTCGAAGCGTTGCAGGCAATTTGAATCGGACCACAACAGGGTTAATGATTATCTCCACCACGAACGGACCAATGAACTGTGGTGACAGTTTCCTCGACTCAGTCCGTAGAGGAAGATCCCGTGTAGCCAACCACACCTTATCTCCGATGGTATAAGCGGGAGCAGGAATACGGCGATGATTCGCCTGGATCTGATACCGGTCAGAAACTCTAAGGAGGACCTTCCTGGCCCGATGCCAGGTCCGGAGGCAACGACGAATGTGGGCCTGGACAGAAGGGACCGAAAGATCCCTCTCCTGAGAAGGAAACAAGGGAGGTTGGTATCCGTACAGGCATTGGAAGGGGGACATCCCAGTGGCAGATGAAGGAAGGGTATTATGGGCATACTCGACGCAGGGTAATTGAGATGACCAAGAGGTGGGATCAGAGGAGACAAGACAACGCAGCGTGGACTCCATCTTCTGGTTGGCTCTCTCCGCCTGACCATTAGATTGGGGGTGAAATCCAGATGTGAGACTGACTGTAGCTCCAATGGCCAAACAGAAGGATTTCCAGACAGCAGAGGTAAACTGAGGACCACGGTCAGAAACAATGTCACAGGGCAACCCGTGGACCCTGAACATCTCCCTAACCAGGATCTCGGACGTCTCAGTGGCAGAAGGCAGCTTGGAGAGGGGAACAAAGTGGGCAAACTTGCTGAATCTATCCACAATGGTCAGAATAACCGTGTTACCAACAGAAGAGGGCAACCCCGTGACAAAATCCAGGGCCAGATGCGACCAAGGTCGCCGGGGAATAGGTAGGGGGTGAAGAAGCCCAGAGCTGGCCCGATTGGTACTCTTATTCTGCGCACAAACAGGACAAGCGGCAACAAACATCCGGGTATCTTCTCCCATGGCAGGCCACCAAAATCGTCTGCGCAGTAACGCCATAGTCCGAGCAACACCAGGGTGACAAGCTATCTTGCTGGCGTGGGACCACTGAAGGACAGCAGAACGAACCGACTCAGGCACGAACAACCGACCGGGTGGACCGTTATCGGGCCCGGGCTGTGTCTGAAGAGCCGCCATCACCTCCTCCTCAATCCTCCATGTAACGGCTCCCACGACAACGTTCTGGGGAAGAATCGTCTCAGTCTTGGCCCCACTCTCCTCCGTCTTGGAGAACATCCGGGACAGGGCGTCCGCCTTCCCGTTCTTCGACCCAGGTCGGAACGTCAGGGAAAAATTGAAGCGTCCAAAAAACAAAGCCCACCCGGACTGACGGGAGTTGAGACGTTTAGCCGATTGCACGTAAGCCAGATTCTTGTGGTCAGTCCAGACCACAAACAGTTGCTCCGCTCCCTCCAACCAGTGACGCCACTCCTCCAAGGCAAGCTTCACAGCGAGAAGCTCCCGGTTACCCACATCGTAGTTTCTTTCAGCTGGAGAAAGACGACAAGAGTAGAAGGCGCAGGGATGGAGTTTACCATCAGTGGAGCTACGCTGGGACAGGATGGCGCCCACCCCCAAATCAGACGCATCCACCTCCACAACGAACTGACGGGAAGTGTCAGGTTGAGAGAGAATCGGGGCGTTGGTGAATCGGCTCTTCAAATCTAGAAATGCTCGGTCTGCCTCAGGAGACCAACAGAACTTTCTGGTGCAAGACGTCAGTACAGTTAAAGGGGCGGCCACCCGGCTGTAATCACGGATAAACCTCCGCTAAAAATTTGCAAACCCCAGGAATCTCTGGAGCTGCAATCTCGTACCGGGCTGGACCCAATCCCGAACCGCCCGAACCTTCTCTTGGTCCATCTTGATCTCTCCCCTGGAGATGATGTACCCGAGGAAGGACGTCGTGTGGGCGTGAAAATCGCACTTCTCAGCCTTCACGAACAGACGGTTCTCCAATAACCGCTGCAGGACCTGCTTGACATGCTGAACGTGGCTAGAAAGCTCCTTCGAAAAGATGAGGATATCATCCAGGTAAACGAACACAAAAATACCAATCATATCTCTCAGAACGTCATTCACCATACCTTGGAACACAGCAGGAGCGTTGGTCAGTCCAAACGGCATCACCTGGTACTCGAAATGTCCCATCGGAGTATTGAACCCAGTCAACCACTCGTCCCCCTCTTTGATCCGAACCAAATGATAAGTATTACGTAAATCAAGCTTCGTAAAAACCGTAGCACCCTGTAAAGAATCGAAAGCCGAGCTCATCAAGGGCAGGGGATACTTGTTCTTGACCATAATATCATTCAAACCCCGATAATCAATACACGGTCGAAGAGAGCCATCCTTCTTGCTCACCAAAAAAAATCCTGCTCCCAGAGGTGATGACGAGGGCCGAATGAGACTTGCAGCTAGAGACTCCTTGATATAGGTCTCCAAGGCCTCACGTTCAGGTCGAGAGATTCTGTATAACCGTCCCTTGGGAAAGGCGGCTCCAGGAAACAGATTAATCGCACAGTCATAAGGTCGGTGGGGAGGAAGGGACTGAGCCTTCTGTTTACTGAATACTTCACCCAACTCGTGATATGTTTCTGGAACCAGGGACAAATCAGGAGGAGCAGAGTCACTGACCTGACTGGAAACGGCAGAAGAACAGGCAGTCCTAAGACAGTTAGCATGACAATCAATGCTCCAACTAGTTACCTTACCCGTCACCCAATCAAACGAGGGATTGTGTTCCTTCAGCCAGGGGTAACCAATAACCAGAGGAACATGGGGCGAGGACAGAATGAAGAAGGAGATAAACTCTGAATGATTCCCCGACAACAACATCTTAACCGGTTCACTCCTCATAGTGATCCGTGCCAGACTACTGCCGTTCAGAGTGGTTGCTTCAATGGCTTCCGGCAATTGCTCCTTGGAAAGCCCCAGCTGTTCCACCAAGTCGGCATCAATAAAGCTGCCATCGGCACCTGAATCGATAAAAGCGTTTATCTCTAAGCTCTGATCCTTATTTATAAGGGTCGCAGGAAAACGGGGTCTTACAGGATTCTTGAGAGGTTGAATCTGGCTCGCTAAAATTCCTCCCAAAACTAGCAAGCCGGACAGTTTAACGAGCGCTGTGGACAAGCGGAGATGTAATGTCCTGAGCTACCACAGTAGAGACAGCTGTTGGTCTCACGTCTACGTTGGCGCTCCTCCTTAGTTAGCCCGTGTCGCCCCACTTGCATTGGTTCAGGATCTGGTGGCAAGACCCCTCCACTAATCCCGTGTGGGGAATAACGATCAATACGTTCTGGTTCACTTCCTGAACCGAATGGTAACCGAGTTGCTGATTGATTGGATGGGCCCCACTGCTTCTCCCTCCTTCTCTCTCGGACTCTATTATCTACCCGAATAGATAAAGTGACCAAGCTGTCTAGGTCACTAGGCTCTGGATAGGATATCAGCTCGTCCTTGAGTTGTTCCGACAACCCCTGGTAAAAAGCCGCTTGTAGTGACTCCTCATTCCAACCACTCTCCACAGACAATGTCCTGAACTTGATCATAAAGTCTGCCACACTGCGAGCTCCTTGGCGAAGAGTGAACAAACGTTTAGCTGCGTCCTTACCTCGGACTGGATGGTCAAAAAGCCTTCTCATCTCTCCTGTGAATTCCTGGTATGAAGCCATGCAGGTCCCCTGTCGTTCCCAAACGGCTGAAGCCCATTCCAGAGCTCTTCCACGCAGCAGTTCAATAACAAAGGCTATCCTAGCCTTGTCAGTGGCGTAAGAATGGGGCTGCAGATCAAACACTAACCCACACTGCATAAGAAACGAACGGCATCTTCCCAAATCCCCTTCATATTTATCAGGCGTCGGTACCTTGGGTTCACGGAAGGAAACCGCATCAGACACGGCAGGTGAGATGGGTGAAACAGGTGGTGAATGAATCGCCAGCGCCATCTCCTGTAGCGTCGTCTTGTGTTGTCCCAATGTCTTCCCCTGCTGGGTAATGGCATGGCAAACGGAATCCAGGTCCGCTGGGTTCATTCTTGGCC
The DNA here is from genome assembly GCF_045791955.1 of Oncorhynchus clarkii lewisi. NCBI lineage: Eukaryota > Metazoa > Chordata > Actinopteri > Salmoniformes > Salmonidae > Oncorhynchus > Oncorhynchus clarkii. The sequence continues at coordinate 209,712 of NW_027261017.1, forward strand.
GGATCGTTCTGTCACGTTTCTTCAAAATCGAACCCAGAAGCAGACCAGGACAAGGAGAGTAGGAAGAAGGTGAGTATTTATTTACAAGTGAATGTGAATGGGTAGATATATCCAGGTGGCGTAGCGGGTAGCGGTGGTGAGTTGATGGGAGTAAATAGGTGGATCCAATGGGGAAGCGGAATCCTCCGACGACCAGGCGGGAATGGGGTAAATGATCCGGGTGAGTAACTGAAGACAGATCAAATGGAGGTAAGTTCAAGGCAAGCAATACGTAACAAACATCAAAACAAATTCTATCCAACTTGAGGCTGATACTCTGGCACAACATACTGTTCATGGCTAACGATCCGGCAGGGAATGGATGTCAGGTCCGGGCTTATGAAGCGGACTACCCGGAGCGCCAGGGTGGAGGCGGTAAAAGTCACGAAGCAGGTCATCGTCAAGGATCTGACGCCGAGGAATCCAACTCCTCTCCTCAGGACCATATCCTTCCCAATCCACTAAATACTGGAACCCTCGACCCCGCCGTCTGGAGTCCATGATGCGGCGCACCGTGTAGACAGGACCACCTCCGATCATCCGAGGAGGAGGAGGACGAGGAGGAGGGGGTAACAGAGGACTGAGGTGAACCGGCTTGAGGCAGGAGACATGAAAGGTGGGGTGTACTCGAAGCGTTGCAGGCAATTTGAGTCGGACCACAACAGGGTTAATGATTATCTCCACCACGAACGGACCAATGAACTGTGGTGACAGTTTCCTCGACTCAGTCCGTAGAGGAAGATCCCGTGTAGCCAACCACACCTTATCTCCGATGGTATAAGCGGGAGCAGGAATACGGCGATGATTCGCCTGGATCTGATACCGGTCAGAAACTCTAAGGAGGACCTTCCTGGCCCGATGCCAGGTCCGGAGGCAACGACGAATGTGGGCCTGGACAGAAGGGACCGAAAGATCCCTCTCCTGAGAAGGAAACAAGGGAGGTTGGTATCCGTACAGGCATTGGAAGGGGGACATCCCAGTGGCAGATGAAGGAAGGGTATTATGGGCATACTCGACGCAGGGTAATTGAGATGACCAAGAGGTGGGATCAGAGGAGACAAGACAACGCAGCGTGGACTCCATCTTCTGGTTGGCTCTCTCCGCCTGACCATTAGATTGGGGGTGAAATCCAGATGTGAGACTGACTGTAGCTCCAATGGCCAAACAGAAGGATTTCCAGACAGCAGAGGTAAACTGAGGACCACGGTCAGAAACAATGTCACAGGGCAACCCGTGGACCCTGAACATCTCCCTAACCAGGATCTCGGACGTCTCAGTGGCAGAAGGCAGCTTGGAGAGGGGAACAAAGTGGGCAAACTTGCTGAATCTATCCACAATGGTCAGAATAACCGTGTTACCAACAGAAGAGGGCAACCCCGTGACAAAATCCAGGGCCAGATGCGACCAAGGTCGCCGGGGAATAGGTAGGGGGTGAAGAAGCCCAGAGCTGGCCCGATTGGTACTCTTATTCTGCGCACAAACAGGACAAGCGGCAACAAACATCCGGGTATCTTCTCCCATGGCAGGCCACCAAAATCGTCTGCGCAGTAACGCCATAGTCCGAGCAACACCAGGGTGACAAGCTATCTTGCTGGCGTGGGACCACTGAAGGACAGCAGAACGAACCGACTCAGGCACGAACAACCGACCGGGTGGACCGTTATCGGGCCCGGGCTGTGTCCGAAGAGCCGCCATCACCTCCTCCTCAATCCTCCATGTAACGGCTCCCACGACAACGTTCTGGGGAAGAATCGTCTCAGTCTTGGCCCCACTCTCCTCCGTCTTGGAGAACATCCGGGACAGGGCGTCCGCCTTCCCGTTCTTCGACCCAGGTCGGAACGTCAGGGAAAAATTGAAGCGTCCAAAAAACAAAGCCCACCGGGACTGACGGGAGTTGAGACGTTTAGCCGATTGCACGTAAGCCAGATTCTTGTGGTCAGTCCAGACCACAAACAGTTGCTCCGCTCCCTCCAACCAGTGACGCCACTCCTCCAAGGCAAGCTTCACAGCGAGAAGCTCCCGGTTACCCACATCGTAGTTTCTTTCAGCTGGAGAAAGACGACAAGAGTAGAAGGCGCAGGGATGGAGTTTACCATCAGTGGAGCTACGCTGGGACAGGATGGCGCCCACCCCCAAATCAGACGCATCCACCTCCACAACGAACTGACGGGAAGTGTCAGGTTGAGAGAGAATCGGGGCGTTGGTGAATCGGCTCTTCAAATCTAGAAATGCTCGGTCTGCCTCAGGAGACCAACAGAACTTTCTGGTGCAAGACGTCAGTACAGTTAAAGGGGCGGCCACCCGGCTGTAATCACGGATAAACCTCCGCTAAAAATTTGCAAACCCCAGGAATCTCTGGAGCTGCAATCTCGTACCGGGCTGGACCCAATCCCGAACCGCCCGAACCTTCTCTTGGTCCATCTTGATCTCTCCCCTGGAGATGATGTACCCGAGGAAGGACGTCGTGTGGGCGTGAAAATCGCACTTCTCAGCCTTCACGAACAGACGGTTCTCCAATAACCGCTGCAGGACCTGCTTGACATGCTGAACGTGGCTAGAAAGCTCCTTCGAAAAGATGAGGATATTATCCAGGTAAACGAACACAAAAATACCAATCATATCTCTCAGAACGTCATTCACCATACCTTGGAACACAGCAGGAGCGTTGGTCAGTCCAAACGGCATCACCTGGTACTCGAAATGTCCCATCGGAGTATTGAACCCAGTCAACCACTCGTCCCCCTCTTTGATCCGAACCAAATGATAAGTATTACGTAAATCAAGCTTCGTAAAAACCGTAGCACCCTGTAAAGAATCGAAAGCCGAGCTCATCAAGGGCAGGGGATACTTGTTCTTGACCATAATATCATTCAAACCCCGATAATCAATACACGGTCGAAGAGAGCCATCCTTCTTGCTCACCAAAAAAAATCCTGCTCCCAGAGGTGATGACGAGGGCCGAATGAGACTTGCAGCTAGAGACTCCTTGATATAGGTCTCCAAGGCCTCACGTTCAGGTCGAGAGATTCTGTATAACCGTCCCTTGGGAAAGGCGGCTCCAGGAAACAGATTAATCGCACAGTCATAAGGTCGGTGGGGAGGAAGGGACTGAGCCTTCTGTTTACTGAATACTTCACCCAACTCGTGATATGTTTCTGGAACCAGGGACAAATCAGGAGGAGCAGAGTCACTGACCTGACTGGAAACGGCAGAAGAACAGGCAGTCCTAAGACAGTTAGCATGACAATCAATGCTCCAACTAGTTACCTTACCCGTCACCCAATCAAACGAGGGATTGTGTTCCTTCAGCCAGGGGTAACCAATAACCAGAGGAACATGGGGCGAGGACAGAATGAAGAAGGAGATAAACTCTGAATGATTCCCCGACAACAACATCTTAACCGGTTCACTCCTCATAGTGATCCGTGCCAGACTACTGCCGTTCAGAGTGGTTGCTTCAATGGCTTCCGGCAATTGCTCCTTGGAAAGCCCCAGCTGTTCCACCAAGTCGGCATCAATAAAGCTGCCATCGGCACCTGAATCGATAAAAGCGTTTATCTCTAAGCTCTGATCCTTATTTATAAGGGTCGCAGGAAAACGGGGTCTTACAGGATTCTTGAGAGGTTGAATCTGGCTCGCTAAAATTCCTCCCAAAACTAGCAAGCCGGACAGTTTAACGAGCGCTGTGGACAAGCGGAGATGTAATGTCCTGAGCTACCACAGTAGAGACAGCTGTTGGTCTCACGTCTACGTTGGCGCTCCTCCTTAGTTAGCCCGTGTCGCCCCACTTGCATTGGTTCAGGATCTGGTGGCAAGACCCCTCCACTAATCCCGTGTGGGGAATAACGATCAATACGTTCTGGTTCACTTCCTGAACCGAATGGTAACCGAGTTGCTGATTGATTGGATGGGCCCCACTGCTTCTCCCTCCTTCTCTCTCGGACTCTATTATCTACCCGAATAGATAAAGTGACCAAGCTGTCTAGGTCACTAGGCTCTGGATAGGATATCAGCTCGTCCTTGAGTTGTTCCGACAACCCCTGGTAAAAAGCCGCTTGTAGTGACTCCTCATTCCAACCACTCTCCACAGACAATGTCCTGAACTTGATCATAAAGTCTGCCACACTGCGAGCTCCTTGGCGAAGAGTGAACAAACGTTTAGCTGCGTCCTTACCTCGGACTGGATGGTCAAAAAGCCTTCTCATCTCTCCTGTGAATTCCTGGTATGAAGCCATGCAGGTCCCCTGTCGTTCCCAAACGGCTGAAGCCCATTCCAGAGCTCTTCCACGCAGCAGTTCAATAACAAAGGCTATCCTAGCCTTGTCAGTGGCGTAAGAATGGGGCTGCAGATCAAACACTAACCCACACTGCATAAGAAACGAACGGCATCTTCCCAAATCCCCTTCATATTTATCAGGCGTCGGTACCTTGGGTTCACGGAAGGAAACCGCATCAGACACGGCAGGTGAGATGGGTGAAACAGGTGGTGAATGAATCGCCAGCGCCATCTCCTGTAGCGTCGTCTTGTGTTGTCCCAATGTCTTCCCCTGCTGGGTAATGGCATGGCAAACGGAATCCAGGTCCGCTGGGTTCATTCTTGGCCGGATCGTTCTGTCACGTTTCTTCAAAATCGAACCCAGAAGCAGACCAGGACAAGGAGAGTAGGAAGAAGGTGAGTATTTATTTACAAGTGAATGTGAATGGGTAGATATATCCAGGTGGCGTAGCGGGTAGCGGTGGTGAGTTGATGGGAGTAAATAGGTGGATCCAATGGGGAAGCGGAATCCTCCGACGACCAGGCGGGAATGGGGTAAATGATCCGGGTGAGTAACTGAAGACAGATCAAATGGAGGTAAGTTCAAGGCAAGCAATACGTAACAAACATCAAAACAAATTCTATCCAACTTGAGGCTGATACTCTGGCACAACATACTGTTCATGGCTAACGATCCGGCAGGGAATGGATGTCAGGTCCGGGCTTATGAAGAGGAGAGATGATGATCAGGACCAGGTGTGCAGATAGCTGATGGGATACAGGTGCGGGTAATCAGAAACCCCAACTGGCTACATTGCCCGGCAACCAGACAAGGTGCGTTCCAGGACGCCGGAAAAAACTCTCCAGGACAAAACATAGGCAAAAAAACAGACTCAGGAAACGGGATTCGTGACACTAGATATCATTCTGACACCAAACTGATACAAACTGACACCAAACCCACTTTTTCTAACTCGTTTAGTAGCCAACAATTACATACTTCAGAGCTGGCCCAAAATTCACAACGCCTTCGGTTCAAACCATAAAAAAAACATAAAACACGTAGTTACGTTCTAGCTGCGGGTCCATTTCTTATGTTATGTGTTGGCCTAGCTGAGGCGACCCCGAATTCCAAGTTTCGGCTTGATAGGTCATTTGGTGTCCGAGCAAAACACCAATTGGTGCTGAAAATCCACTTTTTTCCATGACTTGCTACGGGGTCCTTGAATGAGCTATCGGACAGAAACATTGGGGTCTGTCTATATGGGCCGAGACGTTCGCAATGCAACTAGTCTTGCGACTCTGGGACATTTCTAAAGGTCGTCATTTTCGTGATGCAAAAATGAATTGAAGTCATTGTAAATGTACGAGGCTGTTTCTCGGTCCGAGAACCTTCTAGAGCCACCTAACTCACCACGCACTATCGACATGAGGTCTAGAACAGGATTCTAAAGTTTCGGAACTCTAGGTCTGACGGTTCTTTAAAAGTTCCAACAAGGTTAACTAATGCAGCCACTGTCTGTCTCTACGCACCCCAATGGGTCCCTCCTTCCAAGCTGTGTGTGTGAGTGATTTAGTTTTCCTTTGAAATTTTATGGGACAAATGACTGATTTACAGTTCATGGGGGTTGCCTAATCACACATATGAAGTTTTGGAAAGATCAGACTTTTTTAACCCCTCGAAACAGCCCCTGAGACACCAATTATGGCACTTCCGGTTGGCACAGGAAGCTATAAATCAACACATATCCTCATTGGGGTATGCTTTTACAGAATCCTGAGTTTTAAGTCCTTACGTTAAGAACTGACTGATTTACACAGGGTTGAATGCACTATGTCTATCAAACTGCAGGCAGGGTATGGGTATACACTTTTAGGGTGATTTTAACCACTTCCGGTTGGTCCAGGAAGCTTAGAATCAACACAGGTAGACCTCATAGTGGCCTGATGGACTGGTACCGAAGACAGGTTAATACGGCATTCATAACCCATATAGGCTTCAGGTTGAATTTAGGAGTGCAGGTAATGTATTCCTATGGGGAGAGAAGTCAATGCAAACTGTTTGATGTAAACACCTTCTTTTAACTATTAAGGGTTAATGCCACACGGTCAAGGTTAGGCTTGCACGGATCGGGAGGACCTTAGGAACATTCCTGTGGTGGAAATTTTCTTCTCACCCTAACGGTTCTCTCACTGTCACCCAAAATCAAATGACGTTATGGGGCAGGCTTCATTTTGGGCCTACTATTCTAATGGTCGCTGCGCTTAGACCGAGCGAGCTACGGTCAAGCGGGATATGTCGTTGAACTCGGCACGGCCTAGGGATTATGGTAATGCCATTGCCTGCTCTCTGTGTCTTTAAGCACCGCACTTTGTCACTCCATCCTTCCTGTGTGTGTGTGAGGGAGCTTTTCTTTGACATCTGTTGGGAGAAATGACTGATTTACAGTTCAGAAGGGTTACCTAGTCACACATATGAAGTTTTGGAGAGATGTGACTTTTTTAACCCTTCGAAACAGACAGTGTGACCCAATTAAAGGCACTTCCGGTTGGCACAGGAAGCTATAGGTAAACACATGTCTTGACTGAGGTAGCCTCTTACAGAATCCTGAGTTTTAAGTCTTTAAGTTAAGAATTGACTGATCTACACAGGGTTGAATGCACTATGTCTATCAAACTGCAGGCAGGGTATGGGTATACACTTTTAGGGTGATTTTAACCACTTCCGGTTGGTCCAGGAAGCTTAGAATCAACACAGGTAGACCTCATAGTGGCCTGATGGACTGGTACCGAAGACAGGTTAATACGGCATTCATAACCCATATAGGCTTCAGGTTGAATTTAGGAGTGCAGGTAATGTATTCCTATGGGGAGAGAAGTCAATGCAAACTGTTTGATGTAAACACCTTCTTTTAACTATTAAGGGTTAATGCCACAAGGTCAAGGTTAGGCTTGCACGGATCGGGAGGACCTTAGGAACATTCCTGTGGTGGAAATTTTCTTCTCACCCTAACGGTTCTCTCACTGTCACCCAAAATCAAATGACGTTATGGGGCAGGCTTCATTTTGGGCCTACTATTCTAATGGTCGCTGCGCTTAGACCGAGCGAGCTACGGTCAATCGGGATATGTCGTTGAACTCGGCACGGCCTAGGGATTATGGTAATGCCATTGCCTGCTCTCTGTGTCTTTAAGCACCGCACTTTGTCACTCCATCCTTCCTGTGTGTGTGTGAGGGAGCTTTTCTTTGACATCTGTTGGGAGAAATGACTGATTTACAGTTCAGAAGGGTTACCTAGTCACACATATGAAGTTTTGGAGAGATGTGACTTTTTTAACCCTTCGAAACAGACAGTGTGACCCAATTAAAGGCACTTCCGGTTGGCACAGGAAGCTATAGGTAAACACATGTCTTGACTGAGGTAGCCTCTTACAGAATCCTGAGTTTTAAGTCTTTAAGTTAAGAATTGACTGATCTACACAGGGTTGAATGCACTATGTCTATCAAACTGCAGGCAGGGTATGGGTATACACTTTTAGGGTGATTTTAACCACTTCCGGCTGCTTCAGGAACCTTAGAATTGACACAGGTAGACCTCATAGTGGTCTGATGGACTGTCACCGAAGACAGGTTCATACGGCATTCATAACCCACATAGGCTTCAGGTTGAATTTAGGGGAGCAGGCAATGTATTCCTATGGGGAGAGAAGTCATTGTAATCTGTGAGATCAATAAACACTGTTTTACTGTGAAGGGTTAATGCCACACGGTCAAGGTTAGGCTTGCACAGATCGGGAGGACCTTAGGAACGTTCCTGTGATGGAATTTTTCTTCTCACCCTAACGGTTCTCTCACTGTCACTCAAAATCAAATTACGTTGTGGGGCAGGCTTCATTTTGGGCCTACTTTTCTAATGGTCGCTGCGCTTAGACCGAGCGAGCTACGGTCAAGCGGGATATCTCGTTGAACTCGGCACAGTCTGGAGACTATGGTGATGCCATTTTTTGTGTTGATTTCAGAATGCCATTTTGGTGATGGTCCCTCTCCGTTTAAACATATTGCAAATGTACAAAAGTCAACTAGCAAGTCAGTGTCCATCAGTCAATTAGATGTCATTATGACACCAAACTGATATCAATTGACACCAAACCCACTTTTTCCTACTCATTTAGAAGCCAACTATCACATATGTCAGAGCAGCCCCATAATTCACAGCGCCTTCAGTTTAAAACATAATAAAAAGGTAAAACACATAGTTACGTTCTAGCTGCGGGTCCAGTTCAGACATTATGCGAAGGCCTATGTGAGGCGACCCCGAATCCCGAGTTTCGGCTCGATAGGTCCTTCGGTGCCCGAGCAAAACCCTAATTGGTGCTGAAAATCCACTTTTTTTTACATGCCTTGTTACGGGGTCCTTGAATGAGCTATCGGACAGAAACGTTGGGGTCCGTCTCTATGGGCCGAGCCGGTTTCAATGCACCTAGCCTTGCGTCTCTGAGACTTTTCTCAATGTCGTCATTTTCGTAATGGTCAAAATGAATTGAAGTCATTGCAAATGTACAAGGCTGTTTCTCGGCCCGAGAACCTTCTAGAGCCACCTAACTCACCACGCACTATCGACCGGAGGTCTAGAACAGGTTTCTAAAGTTTCGGAAATCTAGGTCTGACGGTTCTTTTTTAGCTCGAACAAAGCTAACTATTGCAGCCACTGTCTGTCTCTACGCACCCCAATATACGTCCCTCCTTCCAAGTTGTGTTTTAGTGTGATTTAGTTTTCCTTTGAATTTTTTGGGGGAAAATGACTGATTTACAGTTCATGGGGGTTGCTTAATCACATATATGAAGTTTTGGACAGATCTGACTTTTTTAACCCTTCGAAACAGCCCCTGAGACACCAAATATGGCACTTCCGGTCAACACATATCCTCATTGGGGTATGCTTTTACAGAATCCTGAGTTTTAAGTCTTTACGTTAAGAATTGACTGATTTACACAGGGTTGAATGCACTATGTCTATCAAACTGCAGGCAGGGTATGGATATACACTTTTAGGGTGATTTTAACCACTTCCGGTTGGTCCAGGAAGCTTAGAATCAACACAGGTAGACCTCATAGTGGCCTGATGGACTGTTACCGAAGACAGGTTCATACGGCATTCATAACCCATATAGGCTTCAGGTTGAATTTAGGGGTGCAGGCAATGTATTCCTATGGGGAGAGAAGTCAATGCAAACTGTTTAATGTAAACACCTTCTTTTTACTGTTAAGGGTTAATGCCACACGGTCAAGGTTAGGCTTGCACAGATCGGGAGGACCTTAGGAACATTCCTGTGGTGTAATTTTTCTTCTCACCCTAACGGTTCTCTCACTGTCAACCAAAAGCAAATTACATTGTGGGGCAGGCTTCATTTTGGGCCTACTTTTCTAATGGTCGCTGTGCTTAGACCGAGCGAGCTACGGTCAAGCGAGATATCTCGTTGAACTCGGCACGGCCTAGGAATTACGGTAATGCCATTGCCTGCTCTCTGTGTCTTTAAGCACCGCACTTTGTCACTCCATCCTTGCTGTTTGTGTGTGTGAGAGCTTTTCTTTGACATCTGTTGGGAGAAATGACTGACTTACAGTTTATTGGGGTTGCCTAATCAGACATATGAAGTTTTGAAAAGATCTGACCTTTTTAACCCTTGGGAACTGCCACTATGACACCATTTAAGGCACTTCCGGGTGACACAGGAAGCTATAAATAAACTCATATCCTGATTGGGGTATGCCTTTACAGAATCCTGAGTTATAAGTCTTTACGTTAAGAACTGAGTTATTTACCGAGGGTTTAGTGAGTGTGTGTTATTTCAGAAAATCATAGAAAATCACAGAAATCTCGCAGAGCTCCGCAGCACACTTTAAAAAGATTCGTATGAACACCCTGCAACTGGATCTGTAACTGTTGGGGGAAAAAAACGCCTATTTGTGAACATCACCAATTTGTCATTGCACGATTTCTCTTAAATGACGATAGATAAATGGCTGGTTCTTTTTTTATTGACACTGGAGGCTCCTTGACTTTGACGTGAAGTGGAAAAATAATTTCTCTATTTCCATTTTGGACCTTTAATCCCAGAAAAATGGCCATAACTCAAAAACCGTTGAGGCCTAGACGCCATCTTGTTCGGGGCCAACTGCCCATTATGCCAAACCTACGCTCACCAAGTTTCGGCTTCGAAATATTTTCCGTTTTCGAGATAAGGCCCCGTCGTGATTCGTGATGTTTAGTACAATTGCCATATGATTCCTTATGCCCTCTTGTGGGAATTTCCGGGATAGCGGAAAAATGGACCAAAACTTGTTTATTTTATAAAACGGAAACCGAATGTCCGACAAAGTTCATTTGATGACTTCCCGGTAGGTCCGGCCCTACCGCACGGCCCGACGCCGACCGCAAATTTTACAAACGTTTTCGGACGTCTAGTAAGGGACCGTACATTTGCAATATGGACTTTCTCACTAACCATTCACGAAATGTCAAAATGTTGCCTTAAGGTATGGCGGTCTCCCATCCAAGTACTAACCAGGCCCGACCCTGCTTAGCTTCCGAGATCAGACGAGATCAGGCGTACTCAGGCCGGTGTGGTCGTAAGCAAGAAACAATCTCTTGGTGCACTATATAAAGCTGTTGCATTTTCACCATTTAGATAAGCATCTTTGTGTCACTCAAAAAGTGGAAGAAATTGCATATACTGTAGCCATAATTTGTAGCACAGATTGTTGGATGAAATACAAACTAACCGTGCTTACTTATTTCAAAGCGAGGGCACATATTTCAGCCTTGTGGGAAAAAACAGACAAAGAGTTGAAATTCCACAAGGCAGTGACAAAAAGCTTACAGCACCTGGTATTCCCAGGCGGTCTCCCATCCAAGTACTAACCAGGCCCGACCCTGCTTAACTTCCGAGATCAGGCGAGATCAGGCATACTTTTTTTTTTCTCCAAAAGTACATTGTTTTATGGATCCAAGAAAACTCCAGGTCACACTTCATGCAGCCTTGTCTGATGACAACCTACTGTCATGTAAACAATGACAATAAACTCTCATGTAACACTGATGTCACAATGTCAGATGAAAAAGAAGACATTACTTACTTTCAGAGAGCAGCGTATCACACACTCTAACCAACTGAACTAACCGGCCGCTGGCTACAGAGCACAATTGTTGAGATGCACCGAGCCTCTGCAAGTGCTGGAGCGCAAACTAACAAGTCCACCAACAGCATAGCCTGACAAGACTGGACACTCTTGGTTGCTCCTTGTGGCAATTCCAAACAGCTGGGGAATTTGATCAATTGGTATTGTGTTTGCTTAGCATGCTATAGGTAGTGGGATCGATGCCCGCATTCCCCAAAAACAATTTTTTTTGTGGATCCAAGAAAGCTCCAGTTCACACTTCATGCAGCCTTGTCCTACGACAACCTACTGTCATGTAACAATGACAAGCAACTTTCCTGTAACACTGATGTCAAAATGTCAGATGAAAAAGCAAGATAGTACTTACTTTCAGAGGAGCAGCGTAGCACACACCATTGAGGCCCACAAACAAAGCTGTGGATAGTTTCCTTGAAGCCAGAGCATAAAGAAAGAACAAATACAAATGCCAAAAACCTGGATCGAACCAGGGACCTTTATATCTTCAGTCTAACGCTCTCCCAAGTGAGCTATTTCGGGAATTCACCTAACTTAATTCTGTGGCACCCTTGACAATTCACATGCATGTGACTAATAATTTTGAAACTCAAAATGTACATAATAGATAGTATGGGGATCGAACCCATGAACTTGGAGTTATTAGCACCAAGCTCTAACCAACTGAGCTAACCGGCCACTAGCTATTAGGCGCAATTTTTGAGATGCACCGAGCCTCTGCAAGTGCTGGCGCGTAAACTAACAAGTCCACCAACAGCATAGCCTGACAAGACTGGACCCTCTTGGTTGCTTCTTGCGGAAATTCCAAACGGCTGGGGAATTAGCTCAAATGCTTTGCATGCGTGAGGTAGTGGGATCGATGCCTGCATTCTCCAAAAGCACATTGTTTTATGGATCCAAGAAAGCTCCAGTTCACACTTCATGCAGCCTTGTCCTACGACAACCTACTGTCATGTAACAATGACAAGCAACTTTCCTGTAACACTGATGTCAAAATGTCAGATGAAAAAGCAAGATAGTACTTACATGATTTAAAGTGAAGTAAACCATACTTTTCGCGTTGTAGTTTACATGATAAGCTCATTGGAAGGGTAACATATACAGGATGTACATAAATGGGCATAAACACGTGACACAGAAAATAAAAATATTGACATTTAGGAAATCCAAATCTAAATATAGTGTGTTCTGTCTATGAAAAACATTTTTTTTTATTGTAAAACAAACAAAAAAATGTATAAAATATACTTGTCTGTACAGTAAGTAAATGTTGGAAATCCAAAACGCACAAAAATATGTTTTTGTAAAGTCTAAAATAAAATATATGTGTATAATACACTGCTCACTACCAGGAGACAGGCCAGTACATCAGGAGGCATGGAGGAGGCCGTAGGTGGGCAACAACCCAGCAGCAGGACTGCTACCTCCGCCTTTGTGCAAGGATGAGCAGGAGGAGCACTGCCAGAGCCCTGCAAAATGACCTCCAGCAGGTCACAAATGTGCATGTGTCTGCTCAAACGGTCAGAAACAAACTCCATGAGGGTGGTATGACGTCCACAGGTGGGGGTTGTGCTTACAACCCAACACCGTGCAGGACGTTTGGCATTTGCCAGAGAACACCAAGATTGTGCTCTTCACAGATGAAAGTAGGTTCACACCTAGCACATGTGACAGACGTGACAGTCTGGAGACGCCGTGGAGAACGTTCTGCTGCCTGCAACATCCTCCAGCATGACCGGTTTGGCGGTGGGTCAGTCATGGTGTGGGGTGGGATTTCCTTGGGGGGGCCGCAAAGCCCTCCATGTGCTCGCCAGAGGTAGCCTGACTGCCATTAGGTACCGAGATGAGATCCCCAGACCCCCTGTGAGACCATATGCTGGTGTGGCTGGCCCTGGGTTCCTCCTAATGCAAGACAATGCTCGACCTCATGTGGCTGGAGTGTGTCAGCAGTTCCTGCAGGAGGAAGGCATTGATGCTATGGACTGGCCCGCCCGACCTGAATCCAATTGAGCACATCTGGGACATCATGTCTCGCTCCATCCACCAACAGACTGTCCAGGAATTGGCGGATGCTTTAGTCCAGGTCTGGGAGGAGATCCCTCAGGAGACCATCCGCCACCTCATCAGGAGCATGCCCAGGCATTGTAGGGAGGTCATACAGGCACGTGGAGGCCACACACACTACTGAGCCTTATTTTGACTTGTTTTAAGGACATTACATCAAAGTTGGATCAGCCTGTGGTGTGGTTTTCCACTCCAAATCCAGACCTCCATGGGTTGATAAATTTGATTTCCATTGATAATTTTTGTGTGGTTTTGTTGTCAGCCCATTCAACTATGTAAAGAAAAAAGTATTTAATAAGAATATTTCATTCATTCAGATCTAGGATGTGTTATTTTAGTGTTCCCTTTATTTTTTTGAGCAGTGTATATACACTTGTCTGTAACGATGATAGAACACATCAAATTAATGTGAACATGAGGACACAAAGAAGAGATTAATTAAAAGATAATCTTTTAATACATTTTTAATGCTGAAGTTTTTTAGTGCTGAAAAAATCAATGTATTGCAAATCCAATCTGGGCAAATGGCCTGTTGGACAAAAATAAAATGTAGATAACATCCTTGCTACTTCAGCCATTTGCTATGTTAAAGTAAAATCTCAGTTAATGATGAATGGATACAATTTGGAAGGATTTTCCAGAGTCATACCTCAGTAGGGTAGAGTGTCAGGTGGTACAACCATTGGTGCCATGAGGTCAAAGTGTGAAGGAGGGAGCAAGCCAGAGAGCTGTCTAGGAAGCAGTCCAGGCCCACGGCTTTGAGGCTTTGAGTTGGTCCCATCATTGTAATGCATTGTAGGGTATCTGCTGCCCCATAGACCTGCTGGTAGTGGGAAAGGTGTTAGCAGGAGACCACCAGGGACATCTATGATCGGCTGACACGGTCTTGGTTAAACCACATGTATTCTAAAGCAATATTCACTTGCTTTCATAGAGTAAGGATTCACTCCTTTGGAGACACTGCCAGTGTTCTCCTGATATCCATATGTCCCCATTCGTGGAGGTGGTTGTACACACTTGTTCTGTAAAACACATCAACACATTTTCCAAATTGTTAGTAATATTATCACAGTTGAAATACAATGGTTGTCACTGTTTTTAATTTCATTGAATTTAAGTGTGTACCTCAGCCTTGGGCTCAGTTTTGTTAACCCATCTGTGCAGAGTTGGATCCCAGACAATCTGAGGAAGAAGATATTAGCATTTTTTTTTATTTGAATCCACTCAATTGTCTCTACATAGAATATAGTGTTAATAACCAGTTCCTTACAGATCTGTCTTTGTCCTCAGGTAGATGAACCTCCTTCTTATTAACACTTCCACTACCAAAGACCCAGCTGAGCCTTCCTCCACTCTTATTGTGAACAGCAGGGGTCTGGCACTGAGAGTTGGCCTCGGAGTGTTCCGGCTTCGTGATGGACATCATAGCAGGATGCTCAACATATCTAAGTCGGACATCTGTAATAAGTGGGAGAGGTCAGGCCACTCTGCTCATGTCACCACACAGAACAATTACTAGCTGACAGGTAGGAACGTCTCGCTCTGATACTCTGTTACAACCCAATCTTAACCTACACGCAGTCACAGGGATTACTAGGAGGTTACTCCAGGACTCTGCCATCGCATTGTTTTGGTTGCAAAATCAACAATTCCCTGCATATTATGTGAGGGCTTACAAATGTGACCAATCGCCAAACTATTTCTGCATAAAATAGTCACATCATCACGCTATCACAATGGTAATTTCTTTACTAATTAGGTACGCTTAAGTGACCTCTTCTCTTGGAATAGAAATCCACAAGTGGAGTACATGCTCCACCATCCCATTTCCACAGTGGTGCCACCATGGGGATGATGGGAGGTGGTTGTGGATGATAGTTTCCATTCTTCACAGGGACACTGGCTGTGAGGAGGATCCCCTCCCTGTGCGCAGTGATGCTAGCTGCTGGGAGAACCCCCTCCCTCTGTGCAGGGACACTGGCTGTTTGGAGGATCCCCTCCCTCTCAGCAGGGACACTAGCCATGAGAAGGATCAATTCCTTTTGTTCAGGGATGAGGCCTGATGCTCGGAGGATCAGCTGCTGTGATGATCTGCAGGTATAATATAGAGCATATAGTCATTCCCTAAAAAATTAACCACTTGGAATCTATAGCATCATTGACACATGGTACACTGAGTGTATTAAACATTATTAAGAACACCTTCTCTTTCTGTGACACAGACTAATCAGGTGAAAGCTGTAATCCCTTATTGATGTTAATTGTTAAATCTTCTTCTCAGTGTAGATGAAGGGGAGGAGACAGGTTAAAGATGGATTTTTAGACAATTGAGACATGGATTGTGTATGTGTGTCATTCAGAGGGTGAATGGGCAAGACCAAACATTTAAGTCCCTTTGAACAGAGTATGGTAGTAGGTGCCAGGCGCACCGATTTGTGTCAAGAACTGTCATGCTGTTGGGTTTTTCAGCTCAATAGTTTTCCCTGAGTATCAACAATGGTCCACCACCAAGGGGGGGACCTCAATAGGAAGGTGTTCTTAATGTTTTGTTCACTCAGTGTAGATCATTCTCTAGCATATTCTTTCATTTGTATATGTACTGATACTGTAAATACACAAATTATATTAATGTTATCTACAATATATCATAATACCGTAAGCCTCCCTGCTGCAGGGGCATTTCCTCCTACAATTTTGAGCTGATTTTCTTCACTTTAGCAATATTTTGTATCTTTGTTAATTTTTACATTTATTGTGTTTGGAATGGCACTGTTACTACAGGAGATGATGCTATCATAAAGTATTTGATGTAAGTATGTAGGATAATTACCCATAATGCTCATTGACTGAACATTCAAAATTACCATAGCAATTATTGACGCATTCACATGCCATCGGAAACTTGGAACTTGGAGTTAAAATTAATGTAAGTTATTAGCGTAGAGCTTCCTACTGGTTGATTCTAATACTTCACAAGTGGGAAACTTGAAATCATCATTCCATAACGAGTTAGTGAGTCAGAAATGTCCAAATTTCCTAGTTCCGACTTGAAGGGCCTTCTATGATGTAGGGCAGGTCAGTAACCAAATGATTTTACTGTGCCCAGTCGCACACAGACTTTTATGGTCACACAAGTTGCCACCGGTGGATTCCAAATGAGTAGCCTAACAATTATTTACATGGCCCCAGGTACAACTGCAACCAAATTAGTTTTCTGTGAGAAATCAATAATAGTTGCACTCATAGGGTAGCAATTGACAGTCAGCAATTGACAGTGAGCAATGAGCAAGATAAGCATAGACGGGAAGTTGACAATAGCTTATTATTAGTGTAAAGTCATTGTATTTCTATGGTTGCAGTCCTCAAAGATTGAATTGCATTGAATTGAATTAATCAGATCCAATGATTTACCGCCCTTAGGGTGGGGTACCGCTAGTCATCATTATTATAATCACCATCTCAATCATTATCACCATACCATCATAGACTTATTCTTCTGTATCTGAGACTCATCTGACACTACCTTAGACATGGCAGTCTGCAACTCAATACACTGCCCCTGCATGGTGTTCAGCGTCCCCTGCATGTGGTTAATCGACTGCTTAACATCGTTCAGCGGGATCTGAATCTCAAGCCTGCAAGAAATCAGGTGGTTCAACATACTGAGATGACGAGAGTCTTCAGACCATGCCCATTGGACCATCTTTAGGATTCGTTCTCACTTAACACCAATCTAATTAGGAATGTAACTTTGTGCAGAAGATGTTACAATAGTGTTATTTAGAAGAAAAAAAGTGTACTTTGTCAGACGCCAAAAGGATGACGGCATGTCTCCCTGCTCCAGTGAGCTCTGCTGGCAGGTCTTGCTCACTGTTGGAGCAACAGGAGCCAAATTAGAGGAAAAATATATATGGTAAGATAATGTAATACAATCTTTAAACCCATCAGAAGTATAGTGCTTACCTCCATGAAAAAATTGGTCCATGTTATTTATCCCTGCATTGTCCCAATGTTGACCACTAGTTCCAACTTGTGATGAGAAGGTCTTGATGAAACGATCAAGTCAACATTTTGTTAGACATTTCAGAGATAGCATTAGCAATTGTACACGAGACAGTGATTCCAGATATTGAGGTATCTTCCTTCTGAGGTATGTAAAAAAAATATTGTGTGTGAGTACTCACATGAAAGGTATCCATGATTCTAGATGAAGCCAATCATGTATGTGATTACCATCCTATGGGTCAGCAATGGAATGATTGCTACACAGCTTTCAGGAGACTTTATGTCTTGGGCCTGGATGAATCATTGAAATACAAGTAATATTGTGAATTTGTGATGAATAATTGCCATTGTAATTTGGAATATTCCATCAAAGTTATTTGTTTTGACAGTCAAAACAACTAACTCTTACGATTAATCACTTGACTTGAGTAACTTGAATTGACGGAAGTAGCAACTTTATATTCTGACCTAGACACTGACTTGTGCAATGCCTAATGCATAATCTATGCATGTTATTGGCTCATCATAGTATATAGCCGAGGGTCTCATAGTCCAAAAACAGCATTGGTCATTGGACTGCTCAGTCAAAACAACTCACTTTTATGATTAATCACTTGACTGGAGTAATTTGAGTTCGGAACTAAAACATTAAAAGTAGGCTATAGCTTGACGCATATCCTTACCTTGGACAAGCGTATCCAAAAGGCCTATCCAGTCGTGCGTGAAGATACCTTTAGGCAGATAAAAGCGCGGTACGGGTTGAGACACACTCGGTATTGTGAATCTGTAACACTGACATAAAAGCACATTTACATTTATAATTTACACTGTAGAATGACCTGCAAGCCAATCAGAATCTAGTTTTAAACAACACTGTGGGTTCCATGGAACGTCACAAACATATTAGGCCACTTGCATCACAGATTACAGTCACTGAACATGGGTTTAATAGCTATAATGGCTATATGTACAGTATATGCACATCGTAGTGAATTGAGAATACATTTACTGCACCACTGTAATTATGTAGCCTAATCCTATGAGGATCATATGTGAAATGTCAGAATCATGGCACATGAAAACTTAATGAAATTGACTGCAGATTACAAAATTCACTGTGACAGAATATCCATGTAATTTCAATTAAATTATGTTAAACCAACGTGGAATAAACATTGAATTGATGTATGTGCCCAGTGGGAAGTGATCAATTCGAAATGATTGAATACATACAGTATTACAAAGAAAGAGATACAAAAATTGCTTAGAAAAGCTTGAAAAAGTCTAATTTCCCTGGGCCACTCAAACGCAAAATGTATGTACGCATTACTGTACATCGCTTTTGATGAAAGCGTCTGCTTTCAAATCACTGACTTTCACACATATTTACAATCTCGCAATGTTTCTTTCTGGCGCTTTCACATTTGAGGGATTTTGTGAAGTAAATGATGCGCAGGAGAGCTCCATGAAATCAGTGACATGGTCAAGATGGCGACATGAGAGGGTGGAACATTTTTAGCTGAGGAACAATTTTGGGGTTTTCTCACAAAGTTTATAGTTTTAGACTGCAGTTGCAATTTGTTATTTTCGCAAAAATGATATCTAACCATACAAGGACTAATTTTGTAATTATTCAAACCATTGACATATTTTTGACGATTTCCAACGAACAAGCTAGCTATCGAAACGTTTCAGCGTGTGCCGTAAAGTTAGCCTGCTAACGTCTTCAATGCTAGTAGCATGTAATCAGGACATGACCAAACTGTTGCTGAGATAATGGATGTTGAAACTTCCAAGGAGAAAAGAGGCATTGTTGAAACTCACTCATATGCTTGCAGTGTAAAAAAGGGGGGTGAATGCGATTCATACCGACCAATACCCCAACCAAGGAGCAACTTCCAAAGAAGCTGAGAAGTGAACCATCAATGAGCCAGCTACAGGACAACATCGTCCGCATCCTCACGGCTAAAATCAAAGAGAGTACAGATAACATCATGAATTTGGTGTAAAAGAACACTGTCAGTATCGTTAACCTGAAGAAATCGATTGATTTCAGTGCTGAGAAAGTAAAAACTCTGAAGCAGCAGAACGCAACATTGAACATTCAGGTTGCAAAGCAGGAGAAGAAACACACTGAAATGGAGTCAAAAGGTAAACGAGAATGACCGGTATAGTCGGAGATGGAATCTTCGAATTTATGGAATAGCAGAAAAATCTGACAAGAACATCAAAGCAAGGGTGAAGAACATTTGCAGGGCAATAGGAAGAGTGAAATGTTGTTGCAGGTTCTCTGGATGTAGTGCACCGCCTGGGTAGGCTGAGAGATGGGGAAAACAACCAGCCACCACGACCAGTGATCATGAGATTCATCTCCAGGACAGTGAGGGACATGACATGGAAAAGTGCAAAGAAAAATGACTATTTAAAGAAGAACAACCTGAGGTTCAAGGAGGATCTGACAGCATTTGACAAAGAAGCTCGGAATCGTCTGTGGCTGGATTTATCAAGTGAGTTGTGCAGGACTGAGTTTTATTTGCATCTGATAAAACTTTATATTTCTTGAGGAAAGAGCATTGTTTGTGTGAGCCAAACTTATTTTATATATATATTTATTTTATGGCAGGGAAATTCGCACTGACACTTAATGTTAGCTTGATGGCTATTAGTTTATACCAATTTATGGTACAATGTTATTTGCAATTGTATAAATATATATATATAGAATTTAGGTCACCCACTTGCGTGGTGCAAAGGACTGTTTTTATTTGCAACTAGTAAGAACTTTTCTTTTTGTGAGACCTTGATTCATGTGAACGTATACAAGTTTAATATTCTTCATCTAGTCACTGTGATAGTAAATGTCAATTTCTGTTTGTTCTATTAATGCCAGGCGATTCCGTAATATTTTTAAGAGACCGGAATGAGGTTTCTAAAACAGTTTCCTGTATTGAAGACGTTTCCTTAGTTTCGGGTTGGAAAATGAATATCAGTAAGTCAGTCTTATTTCCACTCAAGGATTGTGTTTTACAGGAAGTATATGGTATCCCAATTAAAGATAAGGTTACTTATATTGAAATTGTTATATGCAAGGATGAAAACCAAAGGAGTGAATTGAACTTTAACTCCATTGAGAAAACAAAGAAGAAATTGAACCTCTGGTTGATGAGAGATATTTCGTTATACGGTCGGGTTTTATTATCCAAAGCTGAAGGGTTATCCAGATTGGTTTATGTCTCGTTGTCACTTGACTTACCCCCTAAAATTGTAAAGGACTTAGATAAGATTATTTATAGTTTTATTTGATGTGATATCCACAAAAATTATGTGGATATATTGAAGCAACATCTCAAGACATCAGTCAGGAAGTTAAAGCTTGGTCGCAAGTGGGTATTCCAAATGGACAATAACCCCAAGCATACTTCCAAAGTTGTGGCAAAATGACTTAAGGACAACAAAGTCAGGTATTGGAGTGGCCATCACAAAGCCCTGACCTCAATCGTATAGACAATTTGTGGGCAGAACTGAAAAAGCGTGTGCGAGCAAGGAGGCCTACAAACCTGACTCAGTTACACCAGCTCTATCAGGAGGAATGGGCCAAAATTCAGTCAACTTATTGTGGGAAGCTTGTGGAAAACCAACCGAAACGTTTGACCCAAGTTAAACAATTTAACGGCAATGCTACCAAATACTATTGAGTGTATGTAAACTTCTGAACCACTGGGAACGTGATGAAAGAAATAAAAGCTGAAATAAATTATATAATAATATATATATATTCGTCAACTTTCTTATATCTCTCAGATTTAGAACAGACACTTCAGTTCCATGTAGTGAATCTGTTATTCAATGCGTTTGTATGGGCAAATAGCAGTAAGGCCGATACAAACCCCTCGGCCTAGACTCTTGTGGGTTAAAAAGCATGATCATTACAAAGGTGCAACTCGTGCTGGAGGCAATAAAAGGCCACGCTAAAATGTGCAGTTTTGTCACACCACACAATGCCACAGATGTCTCAGAGACATAGACTGAGAAAAATAGGAGCAAGGAAAAACGCTTGTTGACTTGTTTTGAGGGAGCGTGCAATTGGCATGCTGACTGCAGGAATGTCCACCAGAGCTGTGGCCAGAGAATTGAATGTTTATTTTTTTAAGCCGCCTTCAATGTCGTTTTAGAGAATTTGGCAGTATGTCCAACCGGCCTCACAACCACAGACCACGTATATGGCGTCGTGTTGGCTGTATGGTTATGGTGTGGGCAGGCATAAGCTACGGACAACGAACACAATTGCATTTTATCAATGGCAATTTGAATGCACAGAGATACCGTCACGAGATCCTTAGGCCCATTGTCGTGCCATTCATCTGCCGCCATCACCTCATGTTTCAGCATAATAATGCATGACCCCATGTCGAAAGGCCTGCATACTCACTGCCTTCATGTTCACTGTAAGTCATTTGTGTAGAAGGAGCTGTTCTGCATATGGATTCGGCATGTTTGGGGGCCTCAACCACATTGTCTAGGAGGACCGGTTGTTGCTGGGCAAAAAAATCCTTGACCTTGGTGAACACATTGTTGAACAGTTTAACAGTGCCTGGCCAAATTATCTTTCCTTTCACATTGGCCCCGTTGTGAACACTGACAGGAAGGGTTGAAGATGACAGGGATCTCTCTAACTGGCCAGACACTGAAGCATCAGACATTTTAGTCATCTGGGTGAAGCTATTAAGGTCTTTAGTGATGCTTATGACGATGTTGGATGCTGCAGAATTGGTGTGCAGAGAAGAGGTGAACAAAGATGGAGTTACACTCTTCTGAAGGATTTTGACATCTCTATCATCACCTTCATTACTGGACTCTGCACAAATGTCTGCACTTCTACCATCAAGGCTGGTATTTACAATGCCAATCAACCCTGATTGAAAGATCCCACCAGCCATATGTGAGGCTTTAGTTTGAAACTCCTCAGTACATAGTTTGTCAAAGGCTGTGGATTTAAGACTTCTAGAGGATGCCTCCTCCTCATCATTGTTGATCTCACCATGCAAATTGTCCTGTGTATTGACAGCATAGTCATCAACAGATAAATATGATTTGGAGGCGGCAAGGACGTCAATCTGAGAAACAACGGCATCCAAAAGCTTGGACAGGTCTTCTGTATCTCCTTTTAGGCTAGAGAAGCATTCCTCCATGGATTCCTCAGAGTGATACACAGTGAGGATTTGACTAATGACCTCCTTGGTACCGGCTTGAAGGTCCGCTTGGATTTCAAGAGAATCACTATTACAAGTCACCTGAGAATCTAAACTTTCACTAGGAGCCTGTTTGAGAGTCTCATCGTGTATTGGTGTAACACCATCGATGACCTTTACAGAGTCTTGGCAGGGAGTGAGAAACCGCCTCAGCATTTCTCGAAATCTATGATATATAATACGAGCAGCAGAAAGGGTGCTCACTTTTGAAATCTTGAAATTTTCAGATTCAAGTGCCTGCATGGACTGAACAACAGTCTCCACATATGTTACAAAAGTGTCCAGCAATTTAGATGCTTCAGAGTCTCCCAGTAAGCTGTTTGTAAAGGGGTTGACAGATCTCAGAGCTTCACTCACTGCCTTTCTAGCCTTTGTCTGGAAAGACACACCGGAGAGTTTCTCCATATTTATAACTGGAAGATTCTGGGTAGATTCACTGTTGGTGGTGCTGTCCTGGAGACCAAGTGGAAAAGTGAGATGGGAGAGACATTGTTCACTGTCTAACAACTCAGATGGTGAGGGGGAACAAGAACTGGTGAAATCATTCAAGTCAGACATGATGCCATCCACAAATAGAATGGCCTCCAGAAACTCTTCAGAATCACACTCTCCAACAGAAGATGAGAACTCCATCACCTCAGTCTTATACAAGACTAGAACCTGGCTGGCAATCGCTTTTGTGGTGTCAAGGAGGACTTGGTCTTGCAAATACTTTTTGAGAGCCAAGAGAGGTTTTGGGGTCTCACTTTGTCCTTTTTGTTCATTCATAGATGAGGGGGTTATTAAAAGTGGTTTACAAGAAATGGAGTCCGATGTGTCAGCCTCACCATTACTGGAATGACCGACGTCCAGGCACAAAGTTGGAACCATTGTGAAATAATCTTTTGTGCTCTTCACAAATGTACTTGCGAGATCCCCTTTTTCTGGACAGGTAAGAATCCTCTTCAGCGTATTTTTCATGTCGTAGTAACAACCAACAGTGTAAGACCAGATCTTACTCTGATGGTTTTCAAGAAGGATCTGCTCACTCTGTGCAGGAGAGCAGGATGCCCTGATAGACTGGGTAAGATTGTCCATGTCTGAAACAAAGGTACTTACCAACTCAGAGGCCTCAGGGTCAATCATAAGGTCTCTGATTTCACCTATCCTAGGGCTTGGTGCTCACAAAATCAGTAGGGTATTAAACAAATACTCAAACAGGCAACAGAAGCTATATCTGTCTTACTCCTGTATGTATGTATACAGTACAAAACCAGTCAAAAGTTTGGACACACCTACTTATTCAAGGCTTTTCTTTATTGGTACTATTTTCTACATTGTAGAATAGTAATGAAGACATCAAAACTATGAAATAACACATGGAATCATGTAGGTACCAAAAAGTGTGAAACAAATCAAATTTATATTTGAGATTCTTCAAAGTAGCCATCCTTTGCCTTGATGGCAGCTTTGCACACTCTTGGCATTCTCTCAACCAGCTTCACCTGGAATGCTTTTCCAACAGTCTTGAAGGAGTTCCCACATATGCTGAGAACTTATTGGCTGTTTTTCCTTCACTCTGTGGTCCAATTCATCCCAAAACATCTCAATTGGGTTGAGGTTTGGTGATTGTGGATGTCAGGTCATCTGATGCAGCCCTCCATCACTCTCCTTCTTGGTCAAATAGCCCTTACACAGCCTGGAGACGCAAACCAGATAGGATGGCGTATCACTGCAGAATACTATGGTAGCCATGCTGGTTAAGTGTGCCTTGAATTTTAAATAAATCACAGACAGTGTCACCAACATAGCGCCCCCACATTATCACACCTCCTCCATGCTTCATGGGGGGAACCACACATGCAGAGATCATCTGTACACCTACTCTCACAAAGACATTGTTGGAATTTGGACTTATAAGACCAAAGGACAGATTTCCACCAGTCTAATGTCCATTGCTCGTGTTTCTTGGCCCAAGCAAGTCTCTTCTTCTTATTGGTGTCCTTTAGTAGTGCTTTCTTCGCAGCAATTTGACCATGAAGGCCTGATTCACGCAGTCTCCACTGAACAGTTGATGTTGAGATGTGTCTGTGACTTGAACTCTGTGAAGCATTTATTTGGGCTGCAATGTGAGGTGCAGTTAACTCTAAAGAACTTATCCTCTGCAGCCGAGTTAACTCTGTCTAACCTTTCCTGTGGCGGTCCTCATGAGAGCCAGTTTCATCAAAGCGCTTGATGGTTTTTTGACTTGATGGTTTTTGCACTTGATAAAAAGTTCAAAGTTCTTGACATTTTCCGGATTGACTGACCTTCATGTCTTAAAGTAATGACGGACTGTTGTTTATCTTTGCTTATTTGAGCTGTTCTTGCCATAATATGGACTTGGTCTTTTACCAAATAGGGCTATCTTCTGTATACCAACCCTACCTTGTCACAACACAACTGATTGGCTCAAATGCATTAAGAAGGATAGAAATTCCTTTACTTAATTTTTAACAAGGCACACATGTTAATTTATGAAATGCATTCCAGGTGACTACCTCATGAAGCTGGTTGAGAGAATGCCAAGAGTGTGCAAAGCTGTCATCAAGGCAAAGGGTGACTACTTTGAAGAACCCTTTTGACTGGTAATATATATATGGATGATTTACAAAGCCAGGCACATTTAACAATTAGGCTATTGATTACATACCTCATTTAGTTGGGTTTTCCTCTCCTCAATATTCTTAGACAATTAGGCTAAGGCAAGGGCTGTTTCCCCATCTCTGCTGCTGCTGCTGCCTCTGCAGCATTGTTCTCAATCCCAATATGCTGGTTAACTTTGCTATTATGCACATAGCAACATAGGAAAGGGCGGCAATTCTACGGAGCCCTGAAGATTATGTTTCAGAACCACGGACAGCGACCGTAACCAATGCAGGAGAAAGCGCATCTGTTATAAAATAATATTTGATTTATTAGTGTTGCACCATTATTTTTACATAATATAACCATATACAATGTCAGTGTCACGTCTTAGCGTGATGGACTGTGCCATCCCTGTGGCCTCGGCAATGGATTAGTCAACTGAGACAGGCGCGAATCAGACAGGTGTCCATGTGCACCATGAAGAAAAAAAACTTCTGCGGCTACTCGACTTAAGAAATCCCTGTCAACCAACAGCCTATCAACCAAACTGAAGACCAAATGGGGTCAGCCCTAGATTTACTATTAGGAGATAAAAGGGCATTGCATGGGCAATTTACATTCCTCAGAACAACATGCTGTAGGGGCAGGTTATGGATATGAAAGATATCACAAATATCCACATCTCTGCTCAATCTATTCTCTTACCTTGACTTTATTTCTCTTCACGGCATCCTGCTCCATCTGAGGCAGTGGATCCTTCTTCACCTCTTCCTCATCTTCATCATTCTGATTATCAACAAAATCTCTCTCAGCTGCATCAGTATCAGTGCTCTGTTCAACTGTGGACCTGTTGGCACTGGTCCTCCTCTTGGTCTAAAAATACAATACAGTCAATGACATACTGTATGTTGCCGTTGCTATACAGGCCTTTGAGAAGAGCTACAGTAAACAATTGGTGATTGAATATTAAGAGATGGAAGTCTGTTGTAAGGAAAATTTATCCTCCTACCTCACAACAACATGTTAAATGGCGTATTGGACAGGTTTAAAGTGTGGACAGGTAAGACCCCAGATTTACCTTTCTCTCCTCAGTCTCTCACCTTAACTTTTCTCCTTGTCACAGCCTTCAGCTCGATCTGAGGCAGGGGATCCTTCACTTCACTATCTTCTGGATAGTTTAAACCCAGGATATCATTCTTCATTTTCTGGACTTGACCTTCCAAACTTTGATGATCATGTGGATCATCTTTGTTTAAACTCTGGAATAAATTAGACCATTCTTTAAATGCTCATGGATATGGACAATATACCACAGCTAAGAGCTGTTCTTACACGTGACACAACGCACAGTTATTATAAACTGGTTACCAACTTAATTAGAAGAGGACAAATAAATGTTTTGTCATACCCGTGGTATACGCTCTGATATACCACAGCTTTCAGCCAATCAGCATTCAAGGCTCAAAACACCCCTTTTATAATGGCCAATATATACATTTTTTTTACAGAACAGGTTTTCGCTATAAATACATATAGATCCTATTGCCTGATATCAAGATTCGTAATTAATGCGTTATGGAGTCACCTATTATTATTATTATAGTTTAGGTAGAATTATGATAAATAGCCTACTGCTCTTATCTTTGCAAGGATCATATTTCAAATCAAATCAATTTATATATCCCTTCGTACATCAGCTGATATCTCAAAGTGCTGTACAGAAACCCAGCCTAAAACCCCAAACAGCAAGCAATGCAGGTGTAGAAGCACGGTTTGATGTATAACAAGTCCCATAGGTTATTTTCATGCATACATTTTTTTACAATATTAAAAATGATAATATTAGCGGCACATTAACGTTAGCCCACATCGCCACCCTATCGGCATGGCCTGTGTACCCTGTGGTTCCTGCCGAAGCATTAAAAAAGACGGTGGAGCGGTTCCTGCACCACTGCATGGGGCTTCTCTGTTAGCAATTCATAGGCTTACCTTATTATCCTCCATGGTTAAAGTGTATGGCTGGAGCCTATGTTCCCATCATGTAAAACTTTACCAAGTGATTACCAAAGAGATAAACTATCGCATTGTATACGGTAACTAAGCCAACGTCATAATATGAATGCACTTTTACGTAATAAAACAACTTCAGGGATGATCTGTCAATCAATGCAATCAGAGACGCAATACTGGATCCCCATACCACTAAAAAGACCACTCGAAACAATAAATACTGGTGTATTAGCTACGTTTCCGTTTTTTTGTACAATAATGTGATGAGACAACAAATAAGTAAACAACAGGTGAAAACCAATGATGAGCAATACATAACATTGTAAATAAGAACGTATTCTAAACTGACTTGCCTTGTTAAATAAGGTTAAATCATTAAAAAAATATATTTAAAAAATGCAGTAATTTGAGAAGAACGCTTGAGGGCAACTACGAACCAGTTTTGAATAAATGAGGACAGAAACATGTCATGTGTTGTTGGGTCAGAGGCGAAGGGTCATAGTTGAAATGAGAAAAGATGGTGGCAGAAAGACGTTCACCGTGGTGGCAGCAAAATAAACTTCAGAGAGACAGTTATTACAAATGATTCCAGCTATTGTAGCTGACATGAGCTAAACCTGAATTAACTGTATGTCACAAGTATGGCATGGATGCAAACTGTAGCCCTGGCTAGCTACTGTGGCTAGCACGTTAGCTAACATGTTACTGTGTAGCTACAACGCAAGTATTCTAATCTTGAGAGAAACGTAACGTTGGCTATTGTTGCCTGCGGTCCTGTAGCTCATTTGGTACAGCATGGTGCTTGCAACGCAATAATTATGGGTTTGATTCCTGGGAGCACCCATATGTAAAATGTATACGTGCATGGCCATTGCTTCGTCCCACAACGAACTATTGTTGATACAGTCGACTCTTTGCAGAAGCTTCCGTACGTCTCCTTGATCAACCAACTCAAACGAAAAGAACGTTTCCACTTAACAGCGGCATATTCAGTATCTCTAGGAACAATACTTTACGGGACGAAGCAAGCATGATCGTAGCTAAGTCGCTTTGGGTAAAAGTTATTGCTAAATGGCTTATACACAGAACCAGTGCAGTGGTGGAATAAGTACCCAATTGTCATACATACTGAGTCATTTTCTATTAAGGTATCTTTACTTTTACTCAAGTTAAAGTCACCCAGTAAAATACTAGAGTAATAGTCTAAAAGTATTTGGTTTTAAATATACTTAAGTATCAAAAATGTAATTGGATAAAATGTACTATATAAACCTATAAATCATTTCAAATTCCTTATATTAATATGCAAACCAGACGGCACCATATTCTTGTTTTTTTCATTTATGGATAGCCAGGGGCTCCAACACTGACATAATTTACAAATTAAGCAGATATAGATTAGAATGTTAGATTAGAACATTGTGCAAGGTTATTGTCCACTGTGCCAATGAAGCTGTTCTTATGCTACACCCTCGGAGTGTGGTGTCAGGAAAATAACCTCACGCTCAACGTCAACAAAACAAAGGAGATGATCGTGGACTTCAGGAAACTGCAGAGGGAGCACCCCCCTATCCACATTAACAGGACAGTAGTGGAGAAGTGGAAAGTTTTAAATTCCTCGGCATACACATCACGGACAAATTGAAATCAAATAAAATGTATTTATATAACCCTTCGTACATCAGCTGATATCTCAAAGTGCGGTACAGAAACCCAGCCTAAAACCCGAAACAGCAAGCAATGCAGGTGTTGAAGCACGTTGGCTAGGATAAACTCCCTAGAATGGCCAAAACCTAGGAAGAAACATAGAGAGGAACCAGGCTATGAGGGGTGGCCAGTCCTCTTCTGGCTGTGCCGGGTGGAGATTATAACAGAACATGGCCAAGATGTTCAAATGTTCATAAATGACCAGCATGGTCAAATAATAGGTCTGGGACAGGTAGCACGTCCGGTGAACAGGTCAGGATTACATAGCCGCAGGCAGAACAGTTGAAACTGGAGCAGCAGCACGGCCAGGTTGACTGGGGACAGCAAGGAGTCATCATGCCAGGTAGTCCTGAGGCCTGGTCCTAGGGCTCAGGTCCTCCGAGAGAGAGAATTAGCGAGAGCATACTTAAATTCACACAGGACACTGGATAAGACAGGAGAAGTACTCCAGATATAACAAACTGACCCTAGCCCCCCGACACAAACTACTGCAGCATAAATACTGGAGGCTGAGACAGGAGGGGTCAGGAGACACTGTGGCCCCATCCGATGATACCCCCGGACAGGGCCAAACGGGAAGGAAATGGTCTACCCACACAGACCGCATGGTGAAGAAGGCACAACAGAGACTTTTCAACCTCAGGAGGCTGAAGAAACAGTCACAAACTTTTACAGATGCACAATCGAGAGCATCCTGTCAGGCTGAATCACCGCCTGGTACAGCAACTGCACAACGCATCACTGGGGGAAAACTACCTGCCCTCCAGGACACTTACACCACCTGATGTCACAGGAAGGCAAAAAAGACCATCAAGGACAACAACCACCCGAGCCACTGCCTGTTCACCCTGCTATCATCCAGATGGCGAGGTCAGTACAGGTGCATCAAAGCTGGGACCGAGAGACTGAAAAACAGCTTCTATCTCAAGGCTATCAGACTGTTAAACAGCCACCACTAACATTGAGTGGCTGCTGCCAACACACTGACACTGACTCAACTCCAGCCACTTTAATAATGGGAATTGATGGGAAATGATGTAAATATATCACTAGCCACTTTAAACAATGCTACCTTATATAATGTTACTTACCCTACATTATTCATCTCATAAGCATACGTATATACTGTACTCTATATCATCGACTGTATCCTTATGTAATACATGTATCACTAGCCACTTTAACTATGCCACTTTGTTTACATACTCATCTCATATGTATATACTGTACTCGATACAATCTACTGTATCTGCCTATGCTGCTCTGTACCATCACTCATTCATATATCCTTATGTACATATTCTTTATCCCCTCACACTGTGTACAAGACAGTAGTTTTGGAATTGTTAGTTAGATTACTTGTTGGTTATTACTGCATTGTCGGAACTAGAAGCACAAGCATTTTGCTACACTCGCATTAACATCTGCTAACCATGTGTATGTGACAAATAAAATTTGATTGATTGATTGATTGACACCAATGCACTACATTACATGTCAATTGAAAATGTGGTTGTTTTGTTGTCCTGTTGTGCGCCTTGAGTGTCAGTCCCCTTAAGCACATTATTCCAATATTTCCGAGCTCTGAATTGACACAATGAACACTTTTGCAATGATATTCGGTTAAAAATAAGAGTATGAATGACAATAAACGTATGACTTGGATTGTATGCATAATAGTGTAGTAAACAATATCGCTCAGCGTGGGAACTTTTGGTGTTAGGAAAGTGTCCGTTATAAGTCTCCATGGCACGTATCACTTTGTTGTCATGTTGGTAATAGTAAAAATGCATGACAGTCCGCATTGTAATGGTCTAACAGGTGTTTTTCCTTTTGTTTCTCACATTAAACAGACATTTGAGAACGGAATTGCTTACAGTTGTACCTATGATGCACAGACACACTAAAGCTGTACAGTGTAGTTTGATAAGTCAGCTTCAAATATACATATATATATACAATCTTGGCTATTTGCATATTTACGACCATCCAAACTTGACCCCCCACACAAACACACACATTAATGCTAATCTCTCACACACTTTTGAACATTGCACAACCTGCAACAAGACACTGAAAGAGCATTTTATTCCAAGTGTGTTTGTGTTTGAATAAAGACCCGAAATAGGAAATCAATGTGTGGATGTTGATTGGACAATGTATATGTGCTTTGCAGAAGCAATTTATTTTTTTATTCCCTGTAGCGTGTATTTTACTGGAGTATGATCAGATTGCTTTGTTTAAATCAGAATGAAGATTTGGTCTGAGAAACTATGCTGATTATAGCATGATTGCTATTTTTTTATTTTTAAACAAGGCAATGTTTATATGACCCCCTTTCAAAGAGTCACTCATTTATCACTTTCTTGCAGATATACAGTGCATTCAGAAAGTATACCCCTTAACTTATTACTCATTTTGTTTTCTTACAGCCTGAATTCCAAATGGGTTAAATTATAGTTTTTTTATCATCTCACCCAGCTGCAGACAATACCCCATAATGACGAGGTGAAAATATGTTTTACATTTTTTCTCAAATGTATTGAAAATGAAATACAGAAATATCTCATTTACATAAGTATGTAATACATGTTAGAATTACCTTTGGCAGCAATTAAAGCTGTGTCTTTCTGGGTAAGTCTCCAAAAGCTTTGCACCCCTGGATTGTACCATACTTTCAATATCACAATATATACAGTACCAGTCAAAAGTCTGGACACACCTACTCATTTAATGGTTTTTCTTTATTTTTACAATTTTTTACATTTTAGAATAATAGTGAAGACATCAAAACTATGAAATAGCACAATTGTAATCATGTAGTAAGCAAAAATGTAGCCATCCTTTTCCTTGACCACTTTGCACACTCTTGGCATTCTCTCAACCCTTTTCATGAGGTAGTCACCTGGAATGCATTTCAATTAACAGGTGTACCTTCTTAAAAGTTAACTTGTGGAATTTCTTTCCTTATTAAAGCGTTTGAGCCAATAGGTTGTGTTGTGACAAGGTAGGGATGGTTTACAGAAGATAGCCCTATTTGGTAAAAGACCAAGTCCATTTTATGCCAGTAACAGCTCAAATAAGCAAAGAGAAACCACATTGTTACTTAAGACATGAAGGTCAGTCAATACAGAACATTTCAAGAACTTTGAAAGTTTCTTCTAGTGCAGTCGCAAAAACCATGAAGCGCTATGATGAAACTGGCTCTCATGAGGAAGACCCAGAGTTACCTCTGCTACAGAGTATAAGTTCAGTAGAGTTAACTGCACCTCAGATTGGAGCCCAAATAAATGCTCACAGAGTTCAAGAAAAACACAAGTCAACATACACTGTTCAGAGGAGACTGCATGAATCAGGCCTTCAAGGTCGAATTGCTCCATTGAAACCACTACTAAAGGACGGAAATCAGAAGAGACTTGCTTGGGCCAAGAAACACGAGCAATGGACCTTAGACTGGTGGAAATCTGTCATTTGGTCTGATGAGTCCAAATTTGCGATTGTTGCCTTTCAATGTGTGTGTAAAGAATCCAGGGTGTTTAGTTGTGTCACGACTTCCGCCGAAGTTGGTGCCTCTCCTTGTTTCGGGCGGCGTTCGGCGGTCGTCGTCACCGGCTTTCTAGCTGCCACCGATCTACATTTACTTTTCCATTTGTTTTGTCTTGATTGTACACACCTTGTTCCCATGATGTTTTGTGCGTGATTGTTCCTTGTGGAGTGTTAGTCTTCTGTGTCATGGGTGTGTTTTTCCCTGCGTGGAATTTATGATTGTTTATTTTGAGTAAAGTACGTTATTTTACTCAGTTCTGTGTCCTGCTCCTGACTCCGTCCTCACCTCTGCACACTGACACTTGACAAGTTGGGTCTACTCTTCATTATAAAACTATTTGTTGAATGGTTTAAAATCTGTCAGAAGCTGCTATCAATTCATGGTGGCTCTGAATAAGTCTTGACGGAGACAGAGCTTGTTTTGCCAAGGAAAGTGAAAAGGACTGAGGGAATGTAAAATGGAAAATACATGGAAAGGAACATGGAAGAACCTCAAAGAACATTGCATTTTCAAGATCATGTAACATCAAACATAACATCAAAATGCATCTCATATTCCTGACCTTACAGAAAACCACATGATATCAACTTACATTTTATGCGAAACCATGTGAAAACATGTTTTGGAACACAACGTGATCACATTTTCACATGTGTAGTTTAATGTTGCTTTACATGAGCGTCAGCAGTCCATCAGGCCAATAGATGGAACTGTTGCACTGGTGTAGCAGGAGAAACAGCAAGTTCAGGCCAAGCGCTCACCATTCTGCAGAATAAAGACCAGAACTTTACAGAGGTAAACTGTCTGTTCTTTTACTATTACAGGTATGTAACAGCAGCACTTCAAACGTTCAGATACATACACAATATGTAATAACATGCTATTTAACAATGTTGTCCAGATATTATCACGTTAGGAAATGTTTTGTTTTGGCCTTGTGTCGAACTGAATGAGCGAAGAAGGTGATTTACATTGAGTGAGAGTATATGTTAGCTTGATGCTAGCTGAGGTAAAAAAAAAAACATTTACGAGTCACATAGACTATGTTTACTGAGTAGTTTACTTGAACTGGATTTAGTCTAGGATATTTTTTTTATCAAGAATCCATTTGTTAGGGATTTCTGAGTTGGTTTTTACATGTTATTGGTTGTTTTGTGTAAAATTGTGGTCCCTAGCTGGTAAACTGGCCGAGCACGCTCAGTCTGGTGGACTTTTGGTGCATACAATGAGAGAGAGATGATTTTCTGGAGGTGCCACTATCTTAAAGCTGAATGTATTGTTGTCACTTTTCTATAGAGGTAGCGGTATATAGAAAAACATTCAGTTATTTATGGTTTCATATATAGGTGTTTCTGTTGTATGAATGTGAAATACATTGTGGTTGTCATGTGAAACCAAACACTAAGACAGGGTTATTTGTGGAACATTTTTGAATTCTGCTTTAGGTAAAGTGCATTTATGTTGTGTAATTTAAAGTGTGCACTTGTTTGATGTGAATATTTTCAAAGTACTAACAAGGAGATAGACAATGGAACAAGAGAAAAAAAAACATTCTTCAGAATAAAGAAAGCGCCAGAACTTTGCAGACGTAAACTTGTGTCCGTTCTTTTTACTATTGCAGGCCACCTCAGCTACTCATGCACTGTGTCTGCCCACGCATCCACGCATGCACATACACACGGACAAACACACACTAATGTTCTCTCTCTTGTGTTTGTCAGCAGTTAATCGTGGCCCTGTCGTTCGCCTCCTTCACCATAAAGAGTGCCATCACTCAGAGAGACACTTTGACCTGTCCAGCTCTCTCATCGGACTCATAGACGGCAGCTTTGAGATGGGTATCAACAATAACATTGAGTTGCTTGAGAATTCATGAAGTAAAAACCAGATACAGACTACAGTATGATCCATTTTTTGTGGTTCAATCAGACTCTGCTCTCAATACTGTCCAGTTTTATAGTTGTTCCTTTCAATTGTTTGACTGGACTGTTTGTCCATGACTCTACTGTCAAACCCCTAACATTGTTTTATTTGATACTATGTTGTTGCAGCCTAGTATCAAAACTGATATGCCATTTTATTTTTTAATTTTTTAAACAGCATTTATAATTTGCGATTCCTGGCTACTGTAGTGTTGTGGTTTCTTGCAGGTAACCTGCTGTTCCTGGCTGTTGTCAGCCATTTTGGGGCGAAGCTGCACCGGCCCAGGCTCATTGCAATGGGCTGTTTCCTCATGGCTGTATGATCCTTCCTCACAGGCCTGCCACACTTCTTCATGGGACGGTAAAACAACTGAAATACTGGTTAAACTTGTACTTGTAGAGATACTCCAATGCGGAGGATAGTTTCACTTTAGAAATAAAGAAATATATCCAGTTGTTGATTAATCTCAGTAAAATGGAGAGAAACGGGGGTACTGCAATACCGGGTCGGTGCGTGTAGCGGACGGAGCAAGCCCCATTTCCGACTCCCTGTTCGAAAAATCAATTTCCCCGATGGGGGAAGTATCAAAACGTTCTTCCACCACATCTTAACATACACCATAATCTATTTCACAGTTAAAAAATCAGCACGTCAAATACATTTTCCAACCGACTGACATTTACCCCATTCTCAATTTATGGTACATGGAAACAATTTTTATGGCTCATAAACACAGGGTTGTGTTGTTCAACCTGCGTCTGACCCCCGTTCTTCTGTATGTTCTCCCAGACCACAGCAGGGGTACCCACCACAGGGGCCACACAAATGCTCCATCTAACCTTCTCGTACAGGTGTCTGTGATCCAAACCTACTCGAGCGACGTTAACCTCTGGATGCGTACGCAGCCACTTCGCCTCATGGCTGAAATGCCACAGCAGCTGTTCAGCCCGAGGACCCATGTTGGACCGCACCATTACGCTTCTCGCCTGGTACGAGAAGAACACCCACAGGAAATAACCGGAGGGATGAATCACTGGATTAGCGAGCTCATTCAACAAAAACTAAACAAAAATCGAGTCCAGCTTGAGTGGGAAGTGTGGAACTCCTCTCCCACCGTCCCCGATGGTTGAGAGCATGCGAGCCCTGGCGACATACTCATACCTGCCCCCCCACATGAACTGAAACACGAGCCTTAATAGCCCCCTCCTCATGCTCGCCGGCAATAGATAGATGTATGCCAAGTACAGAAGGGAAGGCAGTGCATACACCTTCAGGACCAGGACCTTGCCAAAGAAAGACAAGGATCCGGCCTTCCACATTGCCAGCTTCTCTATACAGTGCCTTGCGAAAGTATTCGGCCCCCTTGAACTTTGCGACCTTTTGCCACATTTCAGGCTTCAAACATAAAGATATAAAACTGTATTTTTTTTGTGAAGAATCCACAACAAGTGGGACACAATCATGAAGTGGAACGACTTTTATTGGATATTTCAAACTTTTTTAACAAATCAAAAACTGAAAAATTGGGCGTGCAAAATTATTCAGCCCCCTTAAGTTAATACTTTGTAGCGCCACCTTTTGCTGCGATTACAGCTGTAAGTCGCTTGGGGTATGTCTCTATCAGTTTTGCACATCGAGAGACTGACATTTTTTCCCATTCCTCCTTGCAAAACAGCTCGAGCTCAGTGAGGTTGGATGGAGAGCATTTGTGAACAGCAGTTTTCAGTTCTTTCCACAGATTCTCGATTGGATTCAGGTCTGGACTTTGACTTGGCCATTCTAACACCTGGATATGTTTATTTTTGAACCATTCCATTGTAGATTTTGCTTTATGTTTTGGATCATTGTCTTGTTGGAAGACAAATCTCCGTCCCAGTCTTAGGTCTTTTGCAGACTCCATCAGGTTTTCTTCCAGAATGGTCCTGTATTTGGCTCCATCCATCTTACCATCAATTTTAACCATCTTCCCTGTCCCTGCTGAAGAAAAGCAGGCCCAAACCATGATGCTGCCACCACCATGTTTGACAGTGGGGATGGTGTGTTCAGCTGTGTTGCTTTTACGCCAAACATAACGTTTTGCATTGTTGCCAAAAAGTTCAATTTTGGTTTCATCTGACCAGAGCACCTTCTTCCACATGTTTGGTGTGTCTCCCAGGTGGCTTGTGGCAAACTTTAAACAACACTTTTTATGGATATCTTTAAGAAATGGCTTTCTTCTTGCCACTCTTCCATAAAGGCCAGATTTGTGCAATATACGACTGATTGTTGTCCTATGGACAGAGTCTCCCACCTCACCTGTAGATCTCTGCAGTTCATCC
Source organism: Oncorhynchus clarkii lewisi (assembly GCF_045791955.1). NCBI lineage: Eukaryota > Metazoa > Chordata > Actinopteri > Salmoniformes > Salmonidae > Oncorhynchus > Oncorhynchus clarkii. The sequence goes on from NW_027261017.1 coordinate 246,630, forward strand.
AGAGTGATCATGGGCCTCTTGGCTGCATCTCTGATCAGTCTTCTCCTTGTATGAGCTGAAAGTTTAGAGGGACGGCCAGGTCTTGGTAGATTTGCAGTGGTCTGATACTCCTTCCATTTCAATATTATCGCTTGCACAGTGCTCCTTGGGATGTTTAAAGCTTGGGAAATCTTTTTGTATCCAAATCCGGCTTTAAACTTCTTCACAACAGTATCTCGGACCTGCCTGGTGTGTTCCTTGTTCTTCATGATGCTCTCTGCGCTTTTAACGGACCTCTGAGACTATCACAGTGCAGGTGCATTTATACGGAGACTTGATTACACACAGGTGGATTGTATTTATCATCATTAGTCATTTAGGTCAACATTGGATCATTCAGAGATCCTCACTGAACTTCTGGAGAGTTTGCTGCACTGAAAGTAAAGGGGCTGAATAATTTTGCACGCCCAATTTTTCAGTTTTTGATTTGTTAAAAAAGTTTGAAATATCCAATATATGTCGTTCCACTTAATGATTGTGTCACACTTGCTGTTGATTCTTCACAAAAAAATACAGTTTTATATCTTTATGTTTGAAGCCTGAAATGTGGCAAAAGGTCGCAAAGTTCAAGGGGGCCGAATACTTTCGCAAGGCACTGTACCTCAGCAACTCTCGTGTTCCAGTTCAGTGTTGCGGAGCGGGAGGTCTCAAAATGGACCCCTTAGAATCCTCAGGGCCCCATTACAGAGAGATAGTTCCCCGGGCACGTCCGTCTTGCCCGGTCATCTGCCGAAATACTTAACAGACGAACTTGGCGAGGTTAAGAACCGCTCCTGACGCGCGGGTAAGTCTCCAATTATGTCCAGAGACCTTAGCAGGCACGAGTCCTTGCACAAAGGCAAGGCGTACTGTGTCCTTAACACGCAAACCGCCACTCCCAGGGACCAGCAAACCCTCCACCCCTACGTCAGCCCTAATGGCGGCTGCCAGGGGACCCATATAGTTCATGAAAACAAGTGCAGAGAGTGGCCAAACAAGTCACCCAGATGGCTGTTCATGCTCACCCTGCACCCCGCTCCCACATACAAAATCTTGATCCACTTTATAAAGTGATCACTAAACCCTAACCTACCCAACACTCTGAAAAGAAAAACCCTACTGACGCAATCAAAAAACTTGGCCTGATCAAGTATCGCTACCATCAGAGGTAGACTTCTATTCTCAACCCAGACGATGGAGTCCCTGATCAGCTGGAGGTTTCACCTAATGGAACGGCCTTCCACCCAACACGTTTGATCCTCATGGTCAACGTAAGATACTAGCTAAGGTCTGCCATGACCTTAGCTAGTATCTTATAATCTAAACACAGCATGGTCAACGGCCGCCAGTTGCTTAGGCGTCTCCTTTCTTGTAGAGGGGGGACAGAACGCCTACAGCCATCAACCTGCCCGGGACTCCAGTCTCGAGAACGGCCGTCAGGACTTCTAGGACCACCGGTCCAAGCATACCCCAAAACTTGAGGTAAAACTCAGCTGGCAGCCCATCCATCCCAGGCACCTTCCCTTTCCCCCATCCTCTTCAAATCAAATCAAATAAAATAAAATAAAATTTATTTATATAGCCCTTCGTACATCAGCTGATATCTCAAAGTGCTATACAGAAACCCAGCCTAAAACCCCAAACAGCAAGCAATGCAGGTGTAGAAGCACGGTGGCTAGGAAAAACTCCCTAGAAAGGCCAAAACCTAGGAAGAAACCTAGAGAGGAACCAGGCTATGTGGGGTGGCCAGTCCTCTTCTGGCTGTGCCGGGTGGAGATTATAACAAAACATGGTCAAGATGTTCAAATGTTCATAAATGACCAGCATGGTTGAATAATAATAAGGCAGAACAGTTGAAACTGGAGCAGCAGCACAGTCAGGTGGACTGGGGACAGCAAGGAGTCATCATGTCAGGTATTCCTGGGGCATGGTTCTAGGGCTCAGGTCCTCCGAGAGAGAGAAAGAAAGAGAGAATTAGAGAGAGCATATGTGGGATGGCCAGTCCTCTTCTGGCTGTGCCGGGTGGAGATTATAACAGAACATGGCCAAGATGTTCAAATGTTCATAAATGACCAGCATGGTCGAATAATATTAAGGCAGAACAGTTGAAACTGGAGCAGCAGCACAGCCAGGTGGACTGGGGACAGCAAGGAGTCATCATGTCAGGTAGTCCTGGGGCATGGTCCTAGGGCTCAGGTCCTCCGAGAGAGAGAAAGAGAGAAGGAGAGAATTAAAGAACGCACACCTAGATTCACACAGGACACCGAATAGGACAGGAGAAGTACTCCAGATATAACAAACTGACCCTAGCCCCCGACACATAAACTACTACTGCAGCATAAATACTGGAGGCTGAGACAGGAGGGGTCAGGAGACACTGTGGCCCATTCCGAGGACACCCCCGGACAGGGCCAAACAGGAAGGATATAACCCCACCCACTTTGCCAAAGCACAGCCCCCACACCACTAGAGGGATATCTCTTGAGGGCGCTCTCCACCTCCTCTAGTGTTATCGGGGCATCCATCGCCTTTCTAATGTCCTCCGGCACACGGCGGGACAAGTGTTCTAAGAAGTTCTGTTCTTCTTCTACTACCCTCTCCTGGAAAAAACCCCGGAAATGGTCAGTTGCCACCCTGACCATCTGCTCAGGCTCCCTAACTACCCTACCCTGTCTGTCCCTCACCCCATAAAAAGCCTGTCTTACCTGCTTTTCCCTAACTAATTTGAAAAACACTGCAGAGCAAGTCCCATTCTGCTCTATAAACTCAGTGTGCACGCTGCCGGAAGGCACGGGCATTCCGCTCGTGCACCTTCCTGAGCTAGGCCTTGAGGCTGGTAGCGTGCTCAATGTCCATCGAAGTAGACAGCCTCGTATTCGAGATCGAGTAAACGTTGGAGCTGCTCCACCTCCCTTCTCTCTGATGAGTGGAAACCCCCACACTCCACATAAACTTCCCTTTTTCCCACTCTTTTTTAAACTTCTCTACATCCTCCCCATCCCTTAAATGTACCTCTTGCAAGAAACAAAAGGTAAAACATATGTTTGATAAACAACTAAAGACTGCAATTCTCTTTACAGTGTCCCTTAGAACATTCATAGTCATTATTTGAATGTTTGCCATGGTTGCACACTTAAAAAGAAAAGTCAACCAGGTGCAGGGTTCAGGTACTCACTCCGTCCGGTGGGTATAGGTCCTCATCGAACTGGGTCACTGGACCAGCAGCCTCCGAGGCCCCCCCATACCTCCCTCCTGAGAATCCCAAGACACGGGGACGGGGTTGGGGATGGAGGGTCCCGGCGTCCCAGAACTAGCCTGAGACACCCCATCCCCAGATGGCAAACACAGCACCGGGGACGACGGGTTCATGTCCATCGGGAAAAGTGGGAGAGATGAGCCCTGCGACGACAGGGGGGCCCCCCCGGCAGCACCGGCCACATCCCCACACCCTCGCACATCCACAGACAGAGGCACCAAACCCACGGCCTCTGAAGTCTCCCTACCCACCGTATCCTCCTACTGAGAAGCCCAAGATGCAGGGACGGGGTTGGGGTTGTGGATGGGTGGTCAGGGCATCCCAGAAATAGCCTGAAACCCCCCATCCCCATCCCCATATGGCAGACACAGCTCAGGAGTCACCAGGTCTATGTCCATCAGGAGTAGGTGTGATGGGTCCCGTGGCGACAGGGGGGCCACCTCTGTGCCACTGTCCATCTCCCCAATCGCTCACACGCCCAAACCCCTCCCAGCCCACTCTGGCCCTCTCCCAGCTCCAGGGAAGACCTCTTCTTCCTTTTTTTCCTCCTAGCCTCAATTTTTTTCCAAACTCTCTCAACGCCCTCCGGCCATCGGCTTTTAACTAAGGGGGTTATAGCACCGCAGTTTTTATTTTATTTTATTTCACCTTTATTTAACCAGGTAGGCTAGTTGAGAACAAGTTCTCATTTGAAACCGCGACCTGGCCAAGATAAAGCATAGCAGTTCGACACATACAACAACACAGTTACACATGGAGTAAAACAAAACATACAGTAAATAATACAGTAGAAAAAAGAAAAGAAAAAGTCTATATACAGTGAGTGCAAATGAGGTGAGATAAGGGAGTTAAGGCAATAAATAGGCCATGGTGGCGAAGTAATTACAATATAGCAATTAAACACTGGAATGGTAGATGTGCAGAAGATGACTGTGCAAGTAGAGATACTGGGGTGCAAAAGGAGCAAGATAAATAAATAATATACAGTATGGGGATGAGGTAGATAGATGGGCTATTTACAGATGGGCTATGTACATGTGCAGTAATCTGCTCTGACAGCTGTTGCTTAAAGCTAGTGAGGGAGATATGAGTCTCTGTAACGGCTTTCTTCTGGGGACGAAGGAGAGGACCAAAGCGCAGCGTGGATAGTGTTCATCATGTTTAATAAAGAAAATATACGTGAACACTACAAAATACAAAACAACAAATGTGAAAAAAACAAAACAGTTCTGTCTGGTGCAGACACACGAAGACAGAAGACAACCACCCACAAAACCCAACACAAAACAGGCTACCTAAATATGGTTCCCAATCAGAGACAATGACTAACACCTGCCTCTGATTGAGAACCATATCAGGCCAAACATAGAAACGGGAAAACTAGACACACAACATAGAATGCCCTCTCAGCTCACGTCCTGACCAACACTAAAACAAAGAAAACACAAAAGAACTACGTGGAGCCCACTCCATCATAGTCTTTGTCCGCTTTAGTGTCCTCCTAGGAACGGCGACCCTCGCCACCGACCTTGGACTGGCAACGCTACTAAAAGGCCCCACTGGACTGAGGGGCAGCTCCGGACTGAGGGGCAACTCCGGACTGAGGGGCAGCTCCTGGCTGGCTGGCGGCTCTGGCAGCTCCTGGCTGGCTGGCGGCTCTGGTAGCTCCTGGCTGGCTGACGGCTCTGGCAGCTCCTGGCTGGCTGATGGCTCTGGCAGGTCCTGGCTGACTAACGGCTCTGGCAGCTTCTGGCTGACTGACGGCTCTGGCAGCACCTGACTGACTGACCGCCCAGGACAGACTGGCGGCTCTAGCAGCTCAGGACAGACTGGCGGCTCTAGCAGCTCTGGACAGACGGGAGACTCTAGCAGCTCTGGACAGATGGGAGACTCTAGCAGCTCTGGACAGACGGGAGACTCTAGCAGCTCTGGACAGACGGGAGACTCTAGCAGCTCTGAAGAGACGGGAGACTCTAGCAGCTCTGGAGAGACTGGAGACTCTAGCAGCTCTGGAGAGACGGGAGACTCTAGCAGCTCTGGACAGACGGGAGACTACAGCAGCTCTGGACAGACGGGAGACTACAGCAGCTCTGGACAGATGGGAGACTCCAGCAGCTCTGGACAGGCGGGAGACTCTAGCAGCTCTGGACAGGCGGGAGACTCTAGCAGCTCTGGACAGGCGGGAGACTCTAGCAGCTCTGGACAGGCGGGAGACTCTAGCAGCTCTGGAGAGACGGGAGGCACTAGCAGCGCTGGACAGGCGTGAGCACCTGTAGACAAAGGACGGAGAGACAGCCTGGTGCGGGGGGCTGCCACCGGAGGGCTGGTGCGTGGAGGTAACACTGGATGGACCGGACCATGAAGGCGTACTGGAGATCTTGAGAGCAGGGCTGGCACCATCCGCCCTGGCTGGATCTTCACCCTAGCCCAGCAGATGTGGGGAGCTGGGATGTAGCGCACCGGGCTAAGCACGCGTACTGGGGACACCGTGCGTTCCACCGCATAACACGGTGCCTGACCAGTACAACGCTCGCCACGGTTAGCCCTGCTAGGGGCACTGTAGCGCTGAGCTGGCACAGGAAGTGCAGGGCTAGGGAGGTGCACAGGAAGCCTGGTGCGTGAGGCTGGCACAGTCTTCACCAGACGACTAACACGCACCTCAGGATGAGTATGGAGAGCTGACCCAGGTGCCATCAAATCCCCGACACGCTCCGTTGGGTGAATGTTGTGCCTCATGCACCAACACAGCACCTCCCCCATAACTCTCTCCTCCAATTTCTCTATTAACTCCTTCACTGTCTCTGCTTCGCTCACCTCCAACACCGGCTCTGGTTCCATCCTTGGCTCCTTACGGTAAACAGGGGGAGTTGGCTTAGGTCTGACTCCTGACTCTGCCACACTCTCCCTGTGCCCCCCCAATATATTTTTGGGGCTGCCTCTCGGGCTTCCAGCCGCGCTGCCGTGCCAGTTCCTCGTAATGGTCAGTGGTCAGTTTTACGAGGGTATGTTTGGCAGCATGAGGTGTTTGGCAGCATGAGTGAAGGATGCTTTGTTGTGATATAGGAAGCCGATTCTAGATTTAATTTTGGATTGGAGATGTTTGATATGAGGCTGGAAGGAGAGTTTACAGTCTAACCAACACCTAGGTATTTGTAGTTGTCCACGTATTCTAAGTCAGAGCAGTCCAGAGTGGTGATGCTGTACGGGCGGGCAGGTGCGGGCAGTGTTCTATTGAATAGCATGCATTTCGTTTTACCTGCATTTAAGAGCAGTTGGAGGCCACGGAAGGAGAGTTGTATGGCATTGAAGCTCGTCTGGAGGTTAGTTAACACAGTGTCCAAAGAGGGGCCAGAAGTATACAGAATGGTGTCGTCTGCGTAGAGGTGGATCAGAGACTCACCAGCAGCAAGAGCGACATCATTGATGTATACAGAGAAGAGAGTCGGCCCGAGAATTGAACCCTGTGTCACCCCCATAGAGACTGCCAGAGGTCCGGACAACAGGCCCTCCAATTTGACATACTGAACTCTATCAGAGAAGTAGTTGGTAAACCAGGTGAGGCAATCATTTGAGAAACCAAGGCAGTTGAGTGTGCCGATGAGGATGTGGTGATTGACAGAGTCGAAAGCCTTGACCAGGTCGATGAATACGGCTTCTCAGTAATGTCTCCTATCGATGGTGGTTATGATGTCATTTAGGACCTTGAGCGTGGCTGAGGTGCACCCATGACCAGCTCTGAAACCAGATTCATCATGTCCATTTGGTGATGGTTTTTCACTGTTTAAACATATTGCAAATGTACAAAAGTCAGCCAGCAAGTCAGCATCCATCAGTCAATAAGATATATTATAAACCCACTTTGTCCAACTCGGTTAGAAGCCAACTATCACATATTTCAGAGCAAACCCAAAATTCACAGAGCCTTCAGTTTAAACCATAATAAAAACATAAACCACGTAGGTACGTTCTAGCTGCGGGTCCAGTTCTGACATTATGTGTAGGCCTAGCTGAGGCGACCCCAAATCCAGAGTTTCGGCTCGATAGGTAATTCGGAGCCCGAGCAGCGACCTTAATTGGTGCAGAAAATCCACTTTTTCCGGGCGTTGCTACGGTGTCCTTGATTGCGCTATCGGACAGAAACATTAGGGTCCGTCTCTATGGGCCGAGGTGGTTTCAATGCACCTAGTCTTGTGACTCTGGGACTTTTTGAAATGTCATAATTTTCGCGATGGTCAAAATGAATTTAAGTTATTACAAATGTACGAGGCTGTTTCTTGGTCTGAGAACCTTCTAGAGCCATATAACTCACCGTGCACTATCAACTTGAGCTCTAGAACAGGTTTCTAAAGTTTCAGAGCTCTAGGTCTGACGGTTCTTTGATAGTTCAAACGAAGGTAACTGTTGCAGGCTCTGTGTGTCTTTAAGCCCCACACTGTGTCTGTCACGTTCTGACCTTTATTCCTTTGTTTTGTCTTTATTTAGTATGGTCGGGGCGTGAGTTGGGGTGGGCAGTCTATGTTCGTTTTTCAATATTTTCTATTTCTGTGTTTGGCCTGATATGGGAATCAGAGGCAGCTGTCTATCATTGTCCCTGATTGAGAACCATATTTAGGTAGCCTGTTTTCCTTTGTGTTTTGTGGGTGGTTATTTTCAGTCGTTGTGTGTCTGCACCAGATAGAACTGTTTCGGTTGTCACTTTGTTGTTTTGTATTTTTGACTAACCACGCTGCGCTTTGGTCCTCTCCTTCTCCCATCCAAGACAACCGTTACAGTGTCACTCTGTCCTTGCTGTGTGTGTGTGAGGTTTTCTTGGAAATCTGATGGGAGGAATGACTGATTTACAGTTCACGAGGGTTGTCTAATCACACATATGAAGTTTTGGAAAGATGTGACCTTTTTACAAACACAACACCTCTGTGTGTTTTTATGCCCCGCACTGTGTCACTCCATCCTAGCTGTGTGTGTGTGAGAGTTTTTTCTTGTACATCCAATGGGAGGAATGACTGATTTATAGTTTGTGAGGGTTGCCTAATCACATATATGATATTTGGGAAAAATGTGACATTTTTAACCCTTCAAAACAGCCCCTATGACCCCAATTTAAGGCATTTCCGGTTGTCACAGGAAGCTGAAAGTAAACACACATCCTCATTGGGGTAGGTGATGGTGATGCCATTTGCTTCCCTTGCTGTGTTGATTTAAGCCTCCCTATTTGGGGATTTCTGCCCTATTTGATTTTAAAGTTCACGTTTCCCCTTTATGATATGAAGGGGACCATTCAATCTTTTCATGTTGATATCTGTAGAGGTACAGGTGACCCTGAACACTTGGCAAAATGACTTGAAGGAGTTGAAATTTGCCTGCACAGAAGCAGAGTTAGAGCATAACCTGTAAACCCATGTTATGGAGAAACTCAGAGGTGTCAGACTATATGAACCGGTGCACACAGCTAGAATAACTCTGTTTATTGTCCACCCCAACCTCGCCCTTGTCTCTGTGTGTCCCAGAGGATGCATTATGTCCAAAGCATCATTAAATCACTACTAGTCAGGCTTCTGGGCTTGCTATTTGCACGGTCGCCGCAGTCAGACAGAGCAAGCTACGGTCAAGTGGAGCACCTCCTTGAACTCGGCACGGCCTAGAGATTACGATGATGCCATTTGCCAACACTTTTAATGTTGATTTCAGTCTGTCCATTTTGTGATGGTTCATCACTGTTTAAACTTATTGGAAATGGACTAAAGTCAGCCATCAGGTCAGCGTCTCTCACTCAATAAGATATCATTCTGACACCAAACTGATAAATATTGACACCAAACCTACTTTGTCCAACACGTTTAGAAGCCAACTATCACATATTTCAGAGCAGGCCCAAAATTCACAGCGCCTTCTGTTTAAACCATATTAAAAACTTAAAACACCTTCTAACTGAGGGCCCAGTTCTGACATTATGTTTAGGCCTAGCTGAGGCGACCCCAAATCCTGAGTTTCGGCTCGATAGGTCATTCGGAGCCCGAGTAGCAACCTGAATGTGCTGAAAATGAACTTTTTCCGTGCGTTGTTACGGGGTCCCTCAAAGAACTATCGGACAGAAACTTGTTTACTCAGAGCATGTGCCAACCAGCTGGCAACTGTCTTCACTGACATTTTAAACCTCTCCCTGACCAAGTCTGTAATACCTACAGACCACCCTTAGTCCCTGTGCCCAAGAACACGAAGGTAACCTGCCTAAATGACTACCGCCCGTAGCAATCACGTCGGTAGCCATGAAGTGCTTTGAAAGGCTGGTCATGGCTCACGTCAACATCTTCATCCCGGAAACCCTAGACCCACTCCAATTCAGATACCGCCCCAACATATCCACAGATGACGCAAACTCAATTGCATTCCACACTGCCCTTTCCCACATGGACAAAAGGATCACCTATGTGAGAATACTGTTCATTGACTACATCTCAGCGTTCAACACCATAGTGCCCACAAAGCTCATTACTAAGTTAAGGACCCTGGGACTAAACACCTCGCTCTGCAACTGTATCCTGGACTACCTAACTTGCCGCACCCAGGTGGTAAGGGTAGGCAACAACACATCTGCAAGCTGATCCTCAACATGGGTGCCCCGCAGGGGTGCATGCTAAGTCCCTTCCTGTACTCCCTGTTCACCCATGACTACGTGGTCAAGCTCGGCTCCAACACCATCATTAAGTTTGCTGACGACAAAACAGTGGTAAGCCTGATCACCTTAAGTCACTACAGAGGGTAGTGCGTATGGCTCAGTACATCACTGGGGCCAAGCTTCCTCACATCCAGGACCTCTATACTAGGCGGTGTCAGAGGAAGGCCCTAAAAATTGTGAAAGACTCCATTCACCCATGTCATAGACTGTTCTCTCGACAACTGCACGGCAAGCGGTACCGAAGCGCAAAGTCTAGGTCCAAAAGTACTCCTTAACAGATTCTACCCCCAAGCCATAAGACTGCTTAACAATTAGTAAAATGGCCACCCAGACTATTTGCATTAACCCAACCCCCCCTTTGTTTTTACACTGCTACTACTTGCTGTTTATTATATATGCATAGTCACTTTACCCCTACCTACATGTGCAAATTACCTAAATGACCTCGACTAACCTGCACCCCCGCACATTGAATTAGTACCGGTACCCCCTGTATATAGCTTCATTATTTTGTAACTTTTTTTTACATTTGTTTATTTAATAAAGATTATTTAGTAAAACTCTATTTTCTTAAAATTCCATTGTTGGTTAAGGGTTTGTAAGTAAGCATTTCAAGGTAATGTCTACACCTGTTGCGTTCGATGCAGTTGACAAATACAATTTGATTTGATTTGATTTTAGCTCTGTGTTTGATACACTTGTTGGTGTTTCTTTTATTTTGGCAGATACAGTACATGCACTGTATGTGTTTTTGATAGTTATTATTTTAGAAATGATTGATCCTCTTTGGCTAAAGTATGCTCTCTGTTGTATTTTAAACATTGAGAGCGGGCTCCTGTGGTTGGATAAAAAAAAAAAAAAAATTGTAAAAAGTATTTATTTTGTGTTTGTTTTGCCCCTTGGGTCCCCTACGGGCTTGGTCCCAGCTCCTGAATCACACAATTTACTAGTCACATTGATTTATTATGCAGTTAATATATTTTTCTTAATCAATTACCCAAGTTGCCCCCCTACCTCCTCTCCTCCCCATCTACAAATAACAAAGTGGCCGCAGCAGCAGGCCTCTACACTCATTGAGAGTGGGCTCCTGAATCCCCCTGTGGTTGGCGGTTGCAGTAAAAAATAAATATATAATACATACTGTATATATGGGGCCCAGGGGCAATAGCCCCAGTAAGCCAGCCCTTCCTATGTCAGAAAATAGCCAAGGCATATTGACCTTATTTCTATGTGTTTCTGGATCAATCAATACAATTTCTGAATCCTTAAAATTTCAATTTTGGTGTCTTGAGGTTTCCTATGACCTATAGGCCTAGGCGAAATACATTAATTTTGCAATGTATTAGCCTACTTCTTAGGTCTATATAATATTTACTACACAACTGAAATATCAACATCAGTCATGGCGATTTTATAGGATTCCAGAGCCTTGACAGATGCACACACACCACTGTGGTGACACGTCCCCAAATGACCATCTCTGTCCCCACGTTGTAATTACCCCTCCCCCACTCCTCTTTACCGCGCAGAGCCAGAGAGGGAAAATCACTTTCACCTGGAGAAGCGCGTGCCAAATGCAGGTCACCGCTGTCCCTAAAAAAAAGGGTGAGTAATATAATATTTTCATGCTGTAGTACAATTCCACCGCCATAAATCCTTGTATTGGTTTATGAACTATGTTAGCCTAGTTAGTAGTTAGTGAGCTAGCATTAGCAACAAACAAGCTATCTAGCTAATGCACTAGTGAGACAGTTTTGTTGACATTTCGGCGGGTAGCTTGGTTAGCTAAGTGTTGATATTAATGGATAGCTATTTCAGTCAATTCTATCAGTGTGGTTATAAGTAACATGCATTGACAGCTAAATGGGACGCGTGATAACCTTGAGTAGGTCTAAGGTAACAGTTTGATAACATTAGATGGTGCATTGTTAGTTTAGCTAGCTAAAGTTGTCTAGCTTGCAACCAGGTGTTGTGCACCCCACCTTGCATCTCATGGCAGAGTGGAAGAGGGAAAGTATGATATTAATTTTTTTACTGCTTTTAACGTGCTTGTTTTGTAGTCAAACAACAAACATTCATATACATATCATCTAACAAACATTGTTTCTTATAAATTGTGGTTTAAGCCATGAATGTTGATGTTCTGATTTTCTGCCTTGGTATATTTAAGCAGTAAGGAACGGCTGAGGACTGTTCTTATGCAAGAGGCAACGCGGAGTGCCTGGTTACAGCCCTTAGCCGTGGTATATTGGCCATATACCACAAACCCCCGAAGTGCCTTATTGCTTAAATATACCAGAGTTACAGCCAATCAACATCCAGGACCCAAACTACCCAGTTTATAATGTCTGCTTTATTCCACAGATTAAGGATAGATTTGAGTTGGCCTGATGGAGAGATCTTCCAGACTGCTCCGGCCCATGGAGGATGCAGAGCATCACATAAGATCAAACATTGATAAGCCAGTACTTTACCAGTGTTTTATCAATATCTTTAAAGGTAAGATGAATATTGAATATATTTCTGACAGTCCTAAATATGACAGCTATGAATCAGATGTGTATTTTAGAGGTTAGTGGGAAACAGTGAATTGGGATATATGGGCACAGTCACCCAGGAAAAAGGTTTTAAGGAATAGTTTGCCATGTCTTTGTATTATGGTCATATGATTCTTAAAGGTTCACTACAGTCACATGATGCTCCATCTGAAATCTCCTTCCACCTGAGAAGGCCCACCTTGAAAACAAATCATTAGTTTAGAAGATAAAGTAAGAGTGACAACTGAATCTAGCCTCTTGAAACAGACAGAGCAGTGCATCCCCCTCCCCAAACTCCCTGCTGCACACCTGAACCTCATTTTGATTGGCGGTGATATGTGTGGGATCACTTAGACAGTGTGAGGTCACTTTATAGGAGCAGTTGTTTTTGAAGAAGCTTGGCAAGTTGAATGGGGTGATCATGTGACCAGAGTGGATTATTCTCTGTAATAATTGACAAGCACAATGCAATATCTCCTAATGTTTGTATTTTTTGTCTGCTAAGAACGAGGAGTTTTTGCCACTGAATTCATATCCAAAGGAGACTTTGTTGTGGAGTACCGAGGTGAACTGCTTACACAACAGGAGAGCGAGGTCCGAGCTGATTAGTACAATGATTCTGAAAAGGTGTTTATTTTCAATGGAAAGGAAGAACGTGGTGGTAAGTAGGATTGATGAGAACAAAATAAACAAATTTCTACCTTTTGAGATCTTAAAAAAGCAACAACATTCAAATGGAGACAGACATTTTAATGGTTGGTGGCACAGTATGCACTGTAGGTCTGTCTCAGGCCCAGATCCTAATTTGACCTTGTCCCTGACCTAAACAGTGAGGAAAAATATTATTCTTCAAACCAACTGGTTCGCTATCAGAGCATCTGCACTCCTTTTTTTAAACAACGCGTTAGGGACTTTTCTGTCCCTTTTCTGAAATATAAACCCTGTGCTGCAATATCTTCATTAAACTGTGACATGTTATGTTTCTATGCAGCATTGATGCATCTGAAGAGGACTCCTCCCTTGGGAGACTCGTTAATGATGATCACAAAAGACACAATCTCAAAATGAAGGCCATACAAGCAAACGATGAGCCACACTTGTGCCTCTTCGCGACTCGAGATATTGTAGCTGGCGAAGAGTTGACTTATAGTTACGGTGATTCTGACTGGCCATGGACAACACAGGTGAGGAACTTTTTTTTTTTAAGATGCTAGATGAAATTACCACCCATCTTGGAAGAGCCAGGATGATGAGCAATTCACTACCCTGTCATGCAATATGTTGTAATGCAGACAGTGTCTCTTAACTACCAAGATGTAATTGATGTCTAATTGTTGTCTTGGTTCACTTATTTCAGGTCATCAAAGCTGATGTGTCGTCCAGCCCAAAACCTATGGTAAGAACTTTACTAAAGTCATAGATCAATATGAGTTTCTTTTTTTCTATTTTCACATTTACTATTTCACTTTAACAAATGCACATTTATAGTCTAACATCAATTGCACTGGAATGCAGTGCACTTGTTGCATACTAAATATACAATACATTCAAATATATTAAATGAAAACATTAGCAATAAGAACTCAGTAGTTAGGCTCTTGTGGGCTCATTTAGGTAGCCCAACGAATGAGAGTATTGCGCTTCTCCTGAAAAGTTCAGTCCTGCATCTGACCAGAATAGGATGTTCAAAACTAAATGTTACACCTATGGCATTTCCTGTGTGCTTTCTTTTACAGTAAGTCCCCAGATGTATACAATGCATTAGATCACATTTTTGGCCAAACCCTGAGTTGATTTGAGGGGATTTTTCAGTGTTTTAAAAATGTTGATTCAGGGGTGTGTCAGTTTCTACAAAAACAGTCTCATAGTGCGTAGATGTCTGTAACTATTTTGCCTGTTGGTCACAGGCTGGGAGCAGCACGGGCTGTGGCAGAGCAGAGCACCTGGAGCACTTAGGGGTGAAGTCCCTTGCTCAAAGGCAAAACAGCAGTAGGTAGGACACAGGGACATTGAAGCCGGTAACCCACCGTGCTTCAACATCCCCGTATACTACCTATTGCCGTTGTGCCCATCAGCAAGGCACTTTACAACACACACATCACAGGCTGATAGCAGGACAGGGGCTCCATAAAGTGATTGTTCTCTGTAATAATTGACTAGCACAATGCAATAACTACTAATGTTTTTATTTCTGTGTCTGCTAAGGATGACAAGTTTTGCCAATGAATTCCTGTATAGAGTAGGCCACCAGATGTAAACAATGCATTAGATCAGGGGTCGGCAACTAGGTTTGGCCTTGGGCCAATATTTTTCTGAGCTAATAGTCGGCAGGCTAGAACATAATTAGTATAATAACAGCCCAATTCATAGACCTATACAACACTACAAATTATACGCAATTTTTAACACCCGCTTGTTAGTATATTAAACAATTCGATGTCATAACATAATTTCGATCTGATTCACACTGATAAAATCCCCCCCCCCCCCCGCGATTCAGCTGAAAAGGTGGCGCAGGGAATTCAAAAATATTCTTTAGAAATATTTAACTTTCACACATTAACAAGTCCAATACAGCAAATGAAAGAAACATCTTGTTCATCTACCCATGTCTGATTTAAAAAAAAATGTTTTACAGCGAAAACACAACATATATTCATGTTAGACCACCACCAAATCAATAAAAAAACAGCCATTTTTCCCAGCCAAAGATAGTCACAAAAGCAGGATTAGAGATAAAATTAATCACTAACCTTTTGAAAATCTTCATCAGATGACAACCATATGACATGTTACACAATACATTTATGTTTTGTTCGATAATATGCATATTTATATCCACAAACCTCGGTTTACATTGACGCCATGTTCAGAAATGCCTCAAATATCCGGAGGAATTATAGAAAGCTACGCCAGATAACAGAAATACTCATCATAAACTTTGACTAAAGATACATGTTCTACATATACGTAAAGATACACTGGTTCTTAAAGCAACCGCTGTGTCAGATTTTTTTTAAACGCTACGAAAAAAGCCTACCATGCAATAATCTGAGACAGCACTCAGACGTAAATATATTTCTCCGCCATGTTGGAGTCAACAGAAATACGAAATTACATCATAAATATTCCCTTACCTTTGATGATCTTTCATCAGAATGCAGTGCAAGGAGTCCTAGTTCCACAATAAATCGTTGTTTTGTTCCATAATGTCCAATACTAGTGTCCAATTAGCTGCATTTGATAGCACTTTCAGCTCACGTGCCCAAAAGCTGACGCTGGTCCAGGAGAACTCGGACGAAAACTTCAAAGATATATTCCAGGTTAAATAAACTGGTCAAACTAAGAGAATCAATCTTCAGGATGTTATTTTCATATATATCCAATAACGTTCCAACCGGATCATACGTTTTCATCTGCAGCCAAATGGAAAGATAAATAAAATTTGATTTGATTTGATTTGACATCGACAGACAAATGCGCCACAGGGAAATTGCATTCTGCCAAGACCGTGACTATTTCCCCTCCCATTCGGTCAAAGTTCACACCAGAGGCTCCATTCCACGTTCTACTGAATGAGGACATCTAGTGGAAGGCATAGGAAGTGCTACCAGATCCATATCTTATTTGGAAGGGAAGGGGCGATGACGTCAAATTTGACCCACATTCAAATGTCACTTCCTGTTTGGAAGATTGCCTGCCATATGAGTTCTGTTATACTCACAGACATAATTCAAACAGTTTTAGAAACTTCAGAGTGTTTTCTATCCAATAGTAATAATAATATGCATATATTAGCAATCTAGGACAGAGTAGGATGCAGTTCACTATTGGCACGCAATTCATCCAAAGTGAAAATACTGCCCCCTATCCCCAACAAGTTAAATGTGTATTTTTTTAATCTCTGTGTATTCTTATCATATTTCTTGTTTCAACAAAGCTGTTGCTGTTAGCAAATTATTCGATCTTAGACGTGCTTATGAATCAAAGTATGGTACTTTCAAAAGTTACCTTTCCACTCAGAGGTCCGACTGACACAGAAAAATGTATGCGTCAACTGCTGGCTACTCGTCCGTTGCTTAACCCAACAACAGAAGGTCACAAGTGCTTCCCTAAAATCTGTCAGGGTTTAAACATCTTATATTTTCAGAAAGTGAATAGCAAAATCCATTTTATGTCTCCTCAAATATAGAAGGCTGCAACTCAGCCTCATAGTCATAGAGACAATCCTTATGGCGGCAGAACGGCAAAGACCGGCCTTGGCTGAAGGTCAGGCAGTATTATACACTATCCGGATGAGATTTGATTTACTGGGGAGGTTGGGTAATGTAATTATGTGCACGAACACGAAACACCATATCTGTCATTTTTGTCCTGTCTAAATCTGCCATGTCAGTCATTTTTAATTACAACCAGAATAGCCAAATGTTTTTTTGGTCTCTTGAAAGTATTTGTCCCGTGCGAATCGACATCAAGTTTTATTTGTCACATGCGCCGAATACAACAGGTGCTTACTTTCAAGCCCTTAACCAACAATACAGTTCAGGAAATAGAATTAAGAAAATATTTACTAAATAAAATAAGTCAGATTTCGCAGACACATCAGTATAGAAAGGGTCCCTAACAAACTGCATTGGGGTGGTAGGTAGCCTAGTGGTTAGAGCGTTGAACTAGTAACCGAAAGGTTGCAAGATCGAATCCCCGAGCTGCCCCCTGAACAAGGCAGTTAGCCCCTGAACAGTGGATTGTCATTGAAAATAAGATTTTTTTTTACCTTTATTTGACTTGCCAAGTTAAATAAAGGTAAAATAAAACAAATTTAAAAAATCTCCTTTGTGGGGAGACTAAACTCATCAAATCTTGTTTCTGCCTTGACCTTTTCTATTGTCTAGCCTTCTATAGTTACCCACTGTAGGGAAAAGGTTTTTGGTGGGGCTGATATCAGAGAAAAGGAAGCAGTCAATCTTTCAATCATGTCAATAACTGTTTTATCCCTTCCCTGTAGTCCCAAATTAAGTCCAAGTGATTGATGCCACTCAAAATACAATCCTCAGCTACAAACACCTCATTAAGCATATTACACTATTATGTGTTGGGTTTGTTGTGGAGGCAATTGCAGAGAAATGCAATTATCTCCTCCCTAAACTCTCATACATACCCAAATCTAACTGTCTGAAGCTCAGGCCCAGAAGCAAGGATATGCATATTCTTGGTATCATTTGAAAGGAAACACTCTGAAGTGTCATTTTATTCTCATTTTGTCTGTCATAGTTGAAGTGTACCTATGATGAAAATTACAGGCCTCTCTCATCTTTTTAAGTAGGAGAACTTGCACAATTGGTGGCTGACTAAATACTTTTTTGCCCCACTGTATATAGAGTACAGGGAACATAATCACTATGTTGAAGTGGTGAAGGGCTGTTCCATTCCATGTTTATGTAAAATACATAAAAAAATATATATCACACACACACACACACACACACAGTATAGCCAATGTGTACTTTACACATTTCATTACAGATTATATTTTTATATATTGCAAATAAAATAAGAAAATCAAAACAAACCAAAAATCTCAAGTGAATAATATTTTATATTATTAATTTCAAACAATGACATTAGCATTAGAATTTACCAATCCAGCATGGCATCCCCGCCATGCAGAAACATGTCTTCCGCCTGGGAGTCGCTGAAAGATTCATCTTCCTGAAGCAACTCGGTCTCGCTGTATCTATCTATTTCCTCTATAATTTGGGTTAAATCTGTATACCTAGACTTTGTTTTTGCTTTTCCTGATTTATTTGCCATATTTTAAATATATAAACTTGTTGAAAATGCTATTGAATATGTACTGCTATGCGTAACACCCGTGGCTCCGTCAAGTAGGGTTTGCAATGGCGAATTAACTTATTTTACGCCAGAGTTTACGACAAAGGCTGGTCTTCAAACGTATAACCATTACATATTGCCGTTTACCTCAGATCATTGGCTATCTTCCAAGCTAGATTTCAAGATGATCAGTAGTCATTGTGCCAAAATACAGTCAATCAACAATAGACTGGTCCTACCATCGGTGCGCAATGATGTCATTGATTGGTGTCTTCAAATCGGTTTGTTTCTGTCAATACGTCCCGGGAAAAGAACCATCAAGTATGGTTGTGTTAGTAACAACCAGAGGATTGCAATGAAACCAACCATGACTGGATAAGCTTTTGTTTAGTGTGTGTAATTACCACGAACGCATTGTCCAAAGTTGAATGAGATGGAAATCACGACGCAGCGGTTTACAAATGTTTTGTGTTAGGCTATAAAAATGGATGTTATCAAACAAAACAAACATTCACTGTGTAGTTAGGACACTTGGCATTGCCACTAGAGGAAGATCTTCAATGGTAAGCAATTTATTTTCTTGTTATTTCTGACTTTCATGACGCTAATGCTTGGTTGGAAAATGCTAGTAATACTTGTGTGTGTGCGTGGCGCCGTCCTCAGAAAATAGCATGTTTGCTTTCGCAGTAAGGGCTTTTTGAAATCTGACACAGCGGCTGGATTAATAAGACGTTCATCTTTTAAATGATGTAAGATACATGCATTTGTAAGAATGTTTGCTATAACAAATGGTGTATTTAGAATGTTAGCTCTCTGCAGTTTCACTGGATGTTGGCCTGATGGGACGTTAACCTCTCTAGGGCCCATCTATCTACCTCATCCCCATACTGCATTTATTTATTTAGCTCCTTTTGCACCACAGTATCTCTACTTGAACATCCATCTTTTGCACATCTACCATTCCAGTGTTTAATTGCCATATTGTAATTACTTCGCCACCATGGCCTATTTATTGCCTTAACTCCCTTATTTGACCTAATTTGCACTCACTGTATATATACTTTTGTAACTTTTTTTTCTTCTGTATTATTGACTGTATGTTTTGTTCATTCCATGTGTAACTCTGTGTTGTTGTATGTGTCGAACAGCCTCGTGAGCTGGTAAAATGCAGGTTTTGCATGTCGGAGGAACATGAGGCCAAAGTCGTTTTGGAGGAGAGCGCCTTGGTGGAGTTGGAGGTGGTCCCGGAGACCCAGATGTCAACGGGTAGTCAATCCATCAGTAGGCCGCAGGGAGAGGTTGGAGGAGCAACGGGAGAGTTGGGCTCATCTCTCAACGAAGTATATATCGATGAAGAGGCATTCGGGGCCCTCGTGGGGGAGATGAAGGAGATTGTGGAGGAGCTCCAAGTCTCACAAACAAGGACGGCGGAATGTGGGTCCATCTCACCCTTACCTGCCACTCCAAGAACGAAGAGGGATGCCTCCACACCCCAGCAGGCCCTGCAGGAGCCAGGGCTGTTTGTGCACTCGGTTGAGGCCCGGAGGAAGAATGGGGGAGGGCCAGAGTGGGCTGGGAGGGGTGGGGGTGTGAAAGCGATTGGGGACAGTGCCACAGAGGTGGCCCCCCAGTCACCGCGAGTATCATCTCTCCCACTCATCCCTATGTACATAGATCTGGTGGCCCCTGCGCTGTGTATGCCGATGGAGATGGAGTGTTCCAGGCTTTTTCTGGGACGCCGGGACCCCCCATCCACAACCCCAACCCCTTCCCCGCATCTTGGG
Organism: Oncorhynchus clarkii lewisi; assembly: GCF_045791955.1. Lineage (NCBI taxonomy): Eukaryota > Metazoa > Chordata > Actinopteri > Salmoniformes > Salmonidae > Oncorhynchus > Oncorhynchus clarkii. Next base: position 266,733 of record NW_027261017.1, read on the forward strand.
CTTCTCAGAAGGGGGATGCAGTGGATGGGGAGGCCTCAGAGGTAGGGGGTCAAGAGCCCTTGTCCGTGGATGTACGAGGGGTTGGGGAGATGGTCAGTACTACAGGGTCCATCTCTCCAGCTCTTCCAGATGGACAAGAACATGTCGTCCCCGGGGCTGTTTTTGCCATATGGGGATGGGGTGTCTCAGGCTAGTTCTGGGACGCCGGGACCCCCCATCCCCAACCCCTTCCCCGCATCTTGGGGTTCTCAGGGGGGCAGTATGGGGGGTGGGAAGGCTGGGGGGGCCTCGGAGGCTGCTGGTCCAGCGTCCAAGTTCGACGAGAACCTTTACCCACCAGACAGAGTGAGTACTTGAACCCTGCACCTGGTTGACTTTTCTTTTTAATTGTGCAACCATGGCAGAGATTCAAATAATGACTATGAATGTTCGGGGTCTAAGGGACACTGTAAAAATAACTGCTGTCTGTAGTTGTTTATCAGACATATGTTTTACCTTTTTGTTTCTTGAAGGAGGTACATTTAAGGGATGGGGGGATGTAGAGCAGTTTAAAAAAGAGTGGGTAAAAGGGAAGTCAGTGTGGGGGTGTCCACTCATCAGGGGTTGGGATTTTGTTTGGGACGCGGGAGGTGAGGGTGGAAGGCACGTACGTTGCGACTCAGGGGAGGGTTTTGGGGGTGGACATAGCGTTAGGGGATTTTCGACTTTGGATTATAGTTGTATACGGGCCACAGACGGTGCCAGAAAGAAGTGAGATGGTGGAGAGTCTGGCACCTCTGTGTGCAACAAACAGTTTTGGTAGTGGGAGGGGATTTGAATGTAGATTTAGGAGGGGTGGAGATGGTAGCGTGGGGGCCATCACCGGACTTATGGCAAGCCATGGTTTGGTGGATGGAGGCCTTAACACTACTCAGGCGCTGGCAGGTCCCACGTGGCGTATCTCCCGGGGGGGTTGTGCGGAGGCTGGACTATGTATTTCTACCCAAATCCTTGAGGCTTTTGTCTGGGCTTTTGGTGCCTGTGATTTTCTCAGATCACGACGGGGTTCTCCTTCGGGTCAAGGCGCCTGTCTGCCTTTTCGGTAGGGGGTACTGGAAGCTCGACTGAGACATCCTGGAGGAGCGGGCTTTTGTCAATGCTTTCTCTGTTTTTTTTCGGGGCTTGAGGGCCTATGTGCGGAGGGGTTCTGGAATGGTAAGAATTAGGGTATTTATTATTGGTTGGATGTGTTTGGCCTCTCCTCATGGGTCAAGCAGGGATGCCCGCTCTCGGCACTCCTTTTCGTGCTTTATATGGAGCCCCTGGCGGCTGCCATTAGGGCTGACGCAGGGGTGGAGGGCTTGCTGGTCCCTGGGAGCGGCGGTTTGCGTGTTAAGGTGACGCAGTACACCGATGACACCACCTTGCTTTTGTGCAAGGACTCGTGCCTGCTAAGGTCTCTGGCCATAATTGGAGACTTTACCCGCGCGTCGTGAGCGGTCCTTAACCTCGCCACGTTGTCTGTTAAGTATTTTGGCAGATGGCGGGGTAGGACGGACGTGCCCGGGGGACTATCTCTCTGTAATGGGGCCCTGAGGATTCTTGGGGTCCATTTTGAGACCTCCGGCTCCGCAATACTGAACTGGAACATGAGGGTTGCTGTGGTTCAGAGGAAGCTGGCAATGTGGAAGGCCAGATCCTTGTCTTTCTTGGGCCTGGTCCTGGTCCTTAAGGTGGATGTACTGCCTTCCCTTCTGTATTTGGCCTACATCTATCCATTGCCAGCGAGCATTAGGAGGGGGCTAGTAAGGCTCGTGTTTCAGTTCATGTGGGGGGGCAGGTATGAGTATGTCGCCAGGGCTCGCATTATCTCCAGACAAGCTGGACTCTATTTTTTATTTTTTTGTTGTTGAATGAGCTTGCTAATCCGGTGATTAATCCCTCCGGTTACTTCCTGCGGGTATTCTTCTCGTACCAGGCGAGAAGCGTAATGGTGTGGTCCAACACGGGTCCTCGGGCTGAACAGCTGCCGTGGCACTTCAACCATGCTGCGAAGTGGCTGCGCGAGCATCCCGAGGTTGAAGTTGCCCGAGTATGTTTGGACCACAGACACCTGTACGAGGAGGTTAGATGGAGCGTTTGTGCGGCCCCTGTGGTGGGTACCCTTGCTGTGGTCTGGGAGAACATACAGGTGCGGGGCTTGGACAATCGCCTCAAGAATCTAAACTGGTTAAGCCTCCACAAGTGCTTGCCGGTACGATCCATGTGTGTGTGTGTGTCTCTCTCTCTCTCTCTCTCTCTCTCTCTCTCTCTCTCTCTCTCTCTCTCTTTCTCTGTCTGTCTGTCTGTCTGTCTGTCTGTCTGTCTGTCTGTCTGTCGCTGTGCCTCTGTGCCTCTGTGTCTCTGTGTCTGTGACTGTGACTTTCTTTTTATCCACAGCCCTCGAAAACTTGGAAGAGTGGGTTCCGGGAGCACCCGCGGGAACCCTGCCTAGAGTGCACAGAGTGTGTCTCGGGCCCCGACCTCTTGACTTCCATATGACTCTGGTTTCTCTTCATTACGCACAAGCCTTTCGCCTTTTACTAAAGACTTCCGTGGAGAGGAACACTTACGAGTTCAACGTATTTTTGGAGCGGCTTTGCTTCTTGCAGAGCCCGGTATCTTGTTTCAAGAGAAATTGACAGAGATGGGCCAGGATAGGGACTTAAAGACGCATTAGCGACTTTTTCCAAAAAACACCTGCCTGTTGCCAAGGAAACGGTGGGTGGGTGGGTGGGTGGGTGGGTGGTTGGTTGAGTGGGGGTTGGAGGGGGAGAGGAGCTGGCTTTTGCCAACCCACCCGCTGAGGTCTGTCGAGACCCCCGGGGGTCCGGCGGTTTCAGGGTTCCATTTGTGGGTTATCGCTTCTCGGCCTTTTGGCTAAGATCAAGTGTAGTATCTGTTCTTATCAGTTTAATATCTGATACGTCCCCCATCGGGGGACTACATATTAAATGGATTTTTCGAACAGGGAGTCGGAAATGGGGCTTGCTCCGTCCGCTCCACGCATCGACCCGGTATTGCAGTACCTCCGGGAACGGTGCAACACTTTTCTCCCGTTGTCAAGGAAAAATACAAATTCACAAAGCTATGTAAACAGCTAGCTAGGGCTGGCTAGCTAGCTAGCTAGCTAGCAGAAGAAGAGAAGGAAAGAAACATTCAAACTGAAAGAAAGGCGAAGCGCCCTTCAATGGGGTCCCCCGTTTCCCGCCATTTTACTTTAAAAAAAAAAAAAAAAAAAAAAAAAACATTGGGGGCCAGGATTGTGTGTGTGTGTGTGTGTGTGTGTGTGTCTCTCTCTCTCTCTCTCTCTCTCTCTCTCTCTCTCTCTCTCTCTCTCTCTCTCTGTCTGTCTGTCTGTCTGTCTGTCTGTCTGTCTGTCTGTCTGTCGCTGTGCCTCTGTGCCTCTGTGTCTCTGTGTCTGTGACTGTGACTTTCTTTTTATCCACAGCCCTCGAAAACTTGGAAGAGTGGGTTCCGGGAGCACCCGCGGGAACCCTGCCTAGAGTGCACAGAGTGTGTCTCGGGCCCCGACCTCTTGACTTCCATATGACTCTGGTTTCTCTTCATTACGCACAAGCCTTTCGCCTTTTACTAAAGACTTCCGTGGAGAGGAACACTTACGAGTTCAACGTATTTTTGGAGCGGCTTTGCTTCTTGCAGAGCCCGGTATCTTGTTTCAAGAGAAATTGACAGAGATGGGCCAGGATAGGGACTTAAAGACGCATTAGCGACTTTTTCCAAAAAACACCTGCCTGTTGCCAAGGAAACGGTGGGTGGGTGGGTGGGTGGGTGGGTGGTTGGTTGAGTGGGGGTTGGAGGGGGAGAGGAGCTGGCTTTTGCCAACCCACCCGCTGAGGTCTGTCGAGACCCCCGGGGGTCCGGCGGTTTCAGGGTTCCATTTGTGGGTTATCGCTTCTCGGCCTTTTGGCTAAGATCAAGTGTAGTATCTGTTCTTATCAGTTTAATATCTGATACGTCCCCCATCGGGGGACTACATATTAAATGGATTTTTCGAACAGGGAGTCGGAAATGGGGCTTGCTCCGTCCGCTCCACGCATCGACCCGGTATTGCAGTACCTCCGGGAACGGTGCAACACTTTTCTCCCGTTGTCAAGGAAAAATACAAATTCACAAAGCTATGTAAACAGCTAGCTAGGGCTGGCTAGCTAGCTAGCTAGCTAGCAGAAGAAGAGAAGGAAAGAAACATTCAAACTGAAAGAAAGGCGAAGCGCCCTTCAATGGGGTCCCCCGTTTCCCGCCATTTTACTTTAAAAAAAAAAAAAAAAAAAAAAAAAAACATTGGGGGCCAGGATTGTGTGTGTGTGTGTGTGTGTGTGTGTGTGTCTCTCTCTCTCTCTCTCTCTCTCTCTCTCTCTCTCTCTCTCTCTCTCTTTCTCTGTCTGTCTGTCTGTCTGTCTGTCTGTCTGTCTGTCTGTCTGTCGCTGTGCCTCTGTGCCTCTGTGTCTCTGTGTCTGTGACTGTGACTTTCTTTTTATCCACAGCCCTCGAAAACTTGGAAGAGTGGGTTCCGGGAGCACCCGCGGGAACCCTGCCTAGAGTGCACAGAGTGTGTCTCGGGCCCCGACCTCTTGACTTCCATATGACTCTGGTTTCTCTTCATTACGCACAAGCCTTTCGCCTTTTACTAAAGACTTCCGTGGAGAGGAACACTTACGAGTTCAACGTATTTTTGGAGCGGCTTTGCTTCTTGCAGAGCCCGGTATCTTGTTTCAAGAGAAATTGACAGAGATGGGCCAGGATAGGGACTTAAAGACGCATTAGCGACTTTTTCCAAAAAACACCTGCCTGTTGCCAAGGAAACGGTGGGTGGGTGGGTGGGTGGGTGGGTGGTTGGTTGAGTGGGGGTTGGAGGGGGAGAGGAGCTGGCTTTTGCCAACCCACCCGCTGAGGTCTGTCGAGACCCCCGGGGGTCCGGCGGTTTCAGGGTTCCATTTGTGGGTTATCGCTTCTCGGCCTTTTGGCTAAGATCAAGTGTAGTATCTGTTCTTATCAGTTTAATATCTGATACGTCCCCCATCGGGGGACTACATATTAAATGGATTTTTCGAACAGGGAGTCGGAAATGGGGCTTGCTCCGTCCGCTCCACGCATCGACCCGGTATTGCAGTACCTCCGGGAACGGTGCAACACTTTTCTCCCGTTGTCAAGGAAAAATACAAATTCACAAAGCTATGTAAACAGCTAGCTAGGGCTGGCTAGCTAGCTAGCTAGCTAGCAGAAGAAGAGAAGGAAAGAAACATTCAAACTGAAAGAAAGGCGAAGCGCCCTTCAATGGGGTCCCCCGTTTCCCGCCATTTTACTTTAAAAAAAAAAAAAAAAAAAAAAAAAACATTGGGGGCCAGGATTGTGTGTGTGTGTGTGTGTGTGTGTGTGTGTCTCTCTCTCTCTCTCTCTCTCTCTCTCTCTCTCTCTCTCTCTCTTTCTCTGTCTGTCTGTCTGTCTGTCTGTCTGTCTGTCTGTCTGTCTGTCGCTGTGCCTCTGTGCCTCTGTGTCTCTGTGTCTGTGACTGTGACTTTCTTTTTATCCACAGCCCTCGAAAACTTGGAAGAGTGGGTTCCGGGAGCACCCGCGGGAACCCTGCCTAGAGTGCACAGAGTGTGTCTCGGGCCCCGACCTCTTGACTTCCATATGACTCTGGTTTCTCTTCATTACGCACAAGCCTTTCGCCTTTTACTAAAGACTTCCGTGGAGAGGAACACTTACGAGTTCAACGTATTTTTGGAGCGGCTTTGCTTCTTGCAGAGCCCGGTATCTTGTTTCAAGAGAAATTGACAGAGATGGGCCAGGATAGGGACTTAAAGACGCATTAGCGACTTTTTCCAAAAAACACCTGCCTGTTGCCAAGGAAACGGTGGGTGGGTGGGTGGGTGGGTGGGTGGTTGGTTGAGTGGGGGTTGGAGGGGGAGAGGAGCTGGCTTTTGCCAACCCACCCGCTGAGGTCTGTCGAGACCCCCGGGGGTCCGGCGGTTTCAGGGTTCCATTTGTGGGTTATCGCTTCTCGGCCTTTTGGCTAAGATCAAGTGTAGTATCTGTTCTTATCAGTTTAATATCTGATACGTCCCCCATCGGGGGACTACATATTAAATGGATTTTTCGAACAGGGAGTCGGAAATGGGGCTTGCTCCGTCCGCTCCACGCATCGACCCGGTATTGCAGTACCTCCGGGAACGGTGCAACACTTTTCTCCCGTTGTCAAGGAAAAATACAAATTCACAAAGCTATGTAAACAGCTAGCTAGGGCTGGCTAGCTAGCTAGCTAGCTAGCAGAAGAAGAGAAGGAAAGAAACATTCAAACTGAAAGAAAGGCGAAGCGCCCTTCAATGGGGTCCCCCGTTTCCCGCCATTTTACTTTAAAAAAAAAAAAAAAAAAAAAAAAAACATTGGGGGCCAGGATTGTGTGTGTGTGTGTGTGTGTGTGTGTGTGTCTCTCTCTCTCTCTCTCTCTCTCTCTCTCTCTCTCTCTCTCTCTCTCTCTTTCTCTGTCTGTCTGTCTGTCTGTCTGTCTGTCTGTCTGTCTGTCTGTCGCTGTGCCTCTGTGCCTCTGTGTCTCTGTGTCTGTGACTGTGACTTTCTTTTTATCCACAGCCCTCGAAAACTTGGAAGAGTGGGTTCCGGGAGCACCCGCGGGAACCCTGCCTAGAGTGCACAGAGTGTGTCTCGGGCCCCGACCTCTTGACTTCCATATGACTCTGGTTTCTCTTCATTACGCACAAGCCTTTCGCCTTTTACTAAAGACTTCCGTGGAGAGGAACACTTACGAGTTCAACGTATTTTTGGAGCGGCTTTGCTTCTTGCAGAGCCCGGTATCTTGTTTCAAGAGAAATTGACAGAGATGGGCCAGGATAGGGACTTAAAGACGCATTAGCGACTTTTTCCAAAAAACACCTGCCTGTTGCCAAGGAAACGGTGGGTGGGTGGGTGGGTGGGTGGGTGGGTGGTTGGTTGAGTGGGGGTTGGAGGGGGAGAGGAGCTGGCTTTTGCCAACCCACCCGCTGAGGTCTGTCGAGACCCCCGGGGGTCCGGCGGTTTCAGGGTTCCATTTGTGGGTTATCGCTTCTCGGCCTTTTGGCTAAGATCAAGTGTAGTATCTGTTCTTATCAGTTTAATATCTGATACGTCCCCCATCGGGGGACTACATATTAAATGGATTTTTCGAACAGGGAGTCGGAAATGGGGCTTGCTCCGTCCGCTCCACGCATCGACCCGGTATTGCAGTACCTCCGGGAACGGTGCAACACTTTTCTCCCGTTGTCAAGGAAAAATACAAATTCACAAAGCTATGTAAACAGCTAGCTAGGGCTGGCTAGCTAGCTAGCTAGCTAGCAGAAGAAGAGAAGGAAAGAAACATTCAAACTGAAAGAAAGGCGAAGCGCCCTTCAATGGGGTCCCCCGTTTCCCGCCATTTTACTTTAAAAAAAAAAAAAAAAAAAAAAAAACATTGGGGGCCAGGATTGTGTGTGTGTGTGTGTGTGTGTGTGTGTGTGTCTCTCTCTCTCTCTCTCTCTCTCTCTCTCTCTCTCTCTCTCTCTCTCTTTCTCTGTCTGTCTGTCTGTCTGTCTGTCTGTCTGTCTGTCTGTCTGTCGCTGTGCCTCTGTGCCTCTGTGTCTCTGTGTCTGTGACTGTGACTTTCTTTTTATCCACAGCCCTCGAAAACTTGGAAGAGTGGGTTCCGGGAGCACCCGCGGGAACCCTGCCTAGAGTGCACAGAGTGTGTCTCGGGCCCCGACCTCTTGACTTCCATATGACTCTGGTTTCTCTTCATTACGCACAAGCCTTTCGCCTTTTACTAAAGACTTCCGTGGAGAGGAACACTTACGAGTTCAACGTATTTTTGGAGCGGCTTTGCTTCTTGCAGAGCCCGGTATCTTGTTTCAAGAGAAATTGACAGAGATGGGCCAGGATAGGGACTTAAAGACGCATTAGCGACTTTTTCCAAAAAACACCTGCCTGTTGCCAAGGAAACGGTGGGTGGGTGGGTGGGTGGGTGGGTGGTTGGTTGAGTGGGGGTTGGAGGGGGAGAGGAGCTGGCTTTTGCCAACCCACCCGCTGAGGTCTGTCGAGACCCCCGGGGGTCCGGCGGTTTCAGGGTTCCATTTGTGGGTTATCGCTTCTCGGCCTTTTGGCTAAGATCAAGTGTAGTGTCAGCAGCACAGGCTGGCATGAGGAGGCACCATGCAGTGCGCCTCCTTCTAAAGGAGAGGGGAGGAAAAATAATGGAGCTATCCCGATTGGATTTCTCCAGAAAATTCCTCCAGAAAGAGCTCGGCTTTCATCCCGCGCAGGTAAACTGCATCTTAGCCCTCCCCTATAGGAAGGGCTTCGATGTCAGTTTTGCCAACGCCAGCTTCCTGAGGGAGTTCTGGGGGAAACTCCAGAACGCCCTGAACACCCAGGGGTCCCTCACAGCGATGTTTGAGGTGACCAAGCTGACGGATAATAGCATTAAAACCGTTATTGTCCGTATGTACAATGAAACCGTACAGCCGGAGGACGTTGCAGTATGGCTGGGCAGGTACTGCAACGTGAAGGGTCCCCTGATCCAGGTAAAAGACCTTGATGGGATCTGGACAGGGGCCTGGAGGGTCACTGTCCAGCAAAGGGAGGACCCTGGGGGCTATGGTGGGTTGAAAGCCATCCCATCCACCATAGTCCTCGGAGAGAACAGGGGCCATGTTCACTACCAGGACCAGCCCAAGCTGTGCCGTAAGTGTGGTGAACATGGCCACCTTGCAGACGCCTGTCAGAAGGTCGTCTGCATGAAGTGCCGGGAGGTGGGCCACCGCTACGAGGAGTGCACGAACGGAAGGTCGTGCAACCTCTGTGGCGAGCGGTCCCACCTCATCCGCGACTGCCCCTCCTCCTGGGCCAACAGGGCCAAGGCTGGAAGGAGGGAATGGGCGGCCGCGGACCGGGCTTTCGAGCGCCAGAGGGCTGGAACGGCAGTTGCCGAGGTGGTAGTGGAGGAGCCGGTGGTGGTGGAGGAGGAGGCAGTAGTGGAGCCGGTAGTGGTGGTAGAGGAGACAGTGGTGGAGCCGGTGGTGGTGGCTGTAGTGAAGGGCGCGGAAGGTGCAGTGGTGGAAGAAGTGGGAGGAGAGGACAAAACCCTCCCCACCCCAATCCCCCTGCCCCAGACAAATGTGACCCCTGAAGGAGAAAGGGCCGAGAAAGACGGCTCCGGAGAGATGTTCAGCGAAAGCTCCCCAAGTGGGTCAGACATCATAGGGTCGGTGTCGGAAAGCACCATGGAGACCGTGTCAGAAGGTACGGGAGAGGAGGGGGAGATTCTGAAGGAACACCTCCCCCTACGTAAAAGAAACGCGGAGGAGCTCTCTGACCCCGAACAGGGTGAGGAGAAAAAGGGAAAGGTGGAGTGGGAGAGCTCCCAGGGGGAGGAAGAACCCAGAACCTTCCCCTCCAACTCCCCCAATCAAGTCTCCTTTTTAAGTCCTGTTTTAACCTCCTCTCCCTTCCAAACCCCCTTACCCCAGAGGGAGAGAGAGAAAGTCCCTGAAGACTAACCCCTTTTTAACTTTTCAATGGCTTTTCTTCTAGCACTGTTTTTACTCACCCCTTTTATGGCTTTTAAAATCACCACTATAAACGTGAGGAGCGTAAAGACAGCAACAAGAGCACAGTCGGTTTTATCCTTTTTAGAAAGGTTTAACTCTGATGTGTTTTTACTACAGGAGTGTGGTCTACCCTTTTTATCCTCTTACAGGAAATGGGAGGATAAGTGGCGGCACGGGCCCTCCATTTGGAGTGGTTCCAATTTTAACAAGAACGACGGTGTTGCCATTTTAATCAAGACCCCACAGGTGGTGGTGAAGGGGAGCACAGTGGTGGTAGGTGGGCGTGCTCTTTTAGCCAACTGTACTTTTATGGGGAGGGATTTTAACGTGCTAAACGTGTATGGTTTTAACGATAAACATGACCGGTGTGCACTTTTAGAGGACCTGCAGTCCCACATGCTAGGGAGGGATCCTCTAGTGGTGGGTGGGGATTTTAATTGCGTTTTAAGCAGAGCAGACAGGAGAGGGGCAGGAGGGGATTTTAAGGTAGACAGGTCAAGTGTTTTATTGCAAGGGCTGTGCAGGGATTTTAAACTGACTGACTGTTTTAAAACCCTGCATCCAAGAGAGGAGGGCTTCACCTGGACCAGTGGTGATGGCACCAGAGCCTCTCGCATTGATTATCTGTTTACCCGGGACTGTCCCCCAACTGATGCTAGAATAACCCCTGCTTTCTTCTCAGACCACGTAATGCTGACGTGCACCCTTTCACTATCTTCGGGTGTGACTGTGGGAAGAGGGCCCTGGAAACTGAACTGCTCCCTTCTAGAAGATGATAGAGTAGTTAGTCAGTACAGAGAGCAGTTCAGCCAGTGGCAGACGCTACAGGACTTCTTTGATACGCGAGCACAGTGGTGGGAAATGGTGAAGGAAAGGACAAGGACCTTCTTTAGAGAGATAGGAAAGGGAAAAAGCAGAGAAAAAGATAGACGCATGGTGGGACTGCAAAAGCGACTGGAAAGGTATTTTAACCTATGCCAACAGGGCCTTGATTTTAACCAAGAAATTAAAGAAGTAAAGAAGGAAATGGCACTTTTAGCAGAACAGAGAAGCAAGGGGGTTATTTTAAGAAGCAAGGAAAGGGAATTAGAAGAAGGGGAGAAGTGCACTAGGTACTTTTTTAAGAAAATAGTTAGTAAGGGTAGGATTATGACAGGATTGAGAAACAAGGACGGGGTTTTAAAAACAGATACAGAGGGAATAAAGGAAGTGGTCGAGGACTTTTATGGGGAACTGTTTGGGGTAAAAGATGTGTGCGAGGGAACAATGGGGGACCTTTTAACATACATCGACAAGACCTTACCCAATACAGACGACCTGAAAAAAGACCTGACGAGGACAGAAATCGACCAAGGACTGAAACGTTTTAAGAGGGGTAAATCACCGGGGGAGGACGGCCTCCCTTTGGAGTTTTATCTGACCTTTTGGGATGTTTTAGCCGACGAACTTCTGACTGTTTTTACTGACTTCGAACACCTCGACAGACTACCCGACAGTTTTAGAGTGGGGATCGTGACTCTTTTACACAAGAAAAACGACAGGACGGACCTGAAAAACTGGAGACCGATTACCCTTTTAAACTTTGATTGTAAACTTTTTACCAAGGTTTTAACACTCAGAATGTCTTCTGTTTTAGGGGAGGTGATCCACCCGGACCAAACCTGTGCTGTGCCCGGAAGGAAGATCACGGACAGCCTGATACTGATCCGAGATTCCATCTGTTATGCGAGAGACAGAAACATGCGGCTTGTAGTCCTAAATTTAGATTTTGAAAAAGCCTTTGATCGGGTCTCGCACCAGTACCTCTTTAAGGTACTGCAAAAAATGGGTTTCCCGGACAGGTTCTTAGCTTGGGTGGGACTGCTGTACGGGGACATCACCAGCAAAATCCTTGTAAATGGGCATCTGTCAAAAGCAGTGGGAGTACACTGCGGCGTCCGTCAGGGCTGTCCGTTATCTCCCCTTCTGTTCGTGGCCTGTATTGAACCACTGGCACAGGTCTTGAGAAGGGACCAAGGGATCAGTGGGGTGGGTATCCCGGGGAGTGGGGGGATGACCGCCAAGTGCGTCTTTTACATGGACGACGTCAACATTTTATGTACCGACCTTTTATCCGTCGACAGGACTCTGGACAGGACTGACTGGTACGGACGAGCCTCTGGGGCGAGACTGAACAGAGACAAGACAGAGGCCCAATTCTTCGGACCGTGGGCAGACCCAGACTTGACCGGACTACCTCTGACAGTTAAACTGACGGACATAAGGGTACTGGGGGTAAAGTTTGACCGGGGGGGAGGAGGGAGCGGTAACTGGAGCGGAATCCTGGGGACGGTAAGACAGAGACTGGGTTTTTGGGGACTACGACAGCTGACTTTTGAGGGCAAGGTTTTAATCATTAAAGCTGTGATTTTACCTGTGCTTTTATTAATCAGTTCTGTTTTTATCCCCCCTCGAAGGAGCATTTTAGACCTGGAGCGGACGCTTTTTTACTTCCTGTGGGGAGGCAAGTGGGAGAGGCTGAGGAGGGAGGTGGTCAAGAGGCCCAGGTCCAAGGGGGGGAAAGGCTTGCCTGACCTCTACTTGTTCCTGGGCAGCCGCTACACAGCGTTACATCTGACTCTTGCCACCTCCCCGGTCAACAACAAGACCCAGGCCCTCGCACGGTTCTGGCTGGGATCTTACCTCAGGACTCTGAGGCTGATCCCAGTCGACTTGCGAGCCCCAGTCTCTTTCCTGCTACCCCCGCACTACGCCCAGCTCCAGAAGTTTTTAAGACATTTTAAACTGGAAAAAGAAACAGTCACGGTTTTAACAAAACACCGCTCTCTTCTCTCTCTTGTGCAGGATCGGGAACCAGTGTGTCCAGTGCGCGGGCTCGCTATAGGTGAGCCCACAACGGTTTGGCGCAACGTGGCCCATCCTGCTCTCCTGAATCGGCATCGGGACCTGTCCTGGATGGTCGCCCACGAGATCCTCCCGGTCAGGGCCGTTATGCACTCACGGGGCATGGCGAGGACATCCGCGTGCCCCCGACCAGGCTGCGGCCAAGAAGAGTCGGTGAGGCACATGCTCTGGGAGTGCAGAGCCGCCAGGGACCTGTGGAAGGAAGCAGGCCCCCTGATCACCTCGTGTCTGCCAGCAGGGGAGGACCTAACACCTCAGCTCGTGCTGTATGGGGTGGGCCGAAGGCCCATTCCATCGAAGGCCTTCACCAAGCTCTGGCCCACCCTCACGTGCCTGAAGGAAGCACTGTGGTCCTCCCGTAACCTGCTGGTAGCGAAAAACGTAGAGACCACCCCCCAGGCAGTGGCCATGGTAGCCACGGAAGCCCTGGGGTGGTACGGAAGGAAGGGGGCCTCGACCCCAGGCGAAGGGTCCCCCACAACACCCTAGGTCCCGGCGGCCACGGCCTGACAGCGCTGCGGCGCCTAGGGCGATGCGCCTAGGGGAGGGATCTCCTCTGGGCCCCGAAGGACGGGACGATGATCTATTCAGAAGAGCAGGATGAGGTGAGCTTGATAAAGACTCACCCCGCTCCTGTACAAGGGACTGAAGACAGCCTTTTAACAAAGTGACTTTTTAACATGGTTTTTCATGTCTTAAAAATGTTTTACCTTTGTTAGATCATTAGTACACATTTTAAATGGCTTTTACAGATTTGATGTTTTTACAAGGAAAGTACTTTTATCCATGGTTGTTTTCATTGGTTTTAACAACATGTACTTTTTAACAAATTTAAATGTAACTTTCAAATGCTGTGTTTTATGCTTTGTTGCCGTTTTTATGTGTATCAATGATGTAAAAAATGTATGAGCTGTTTTTAAAGGAAATGTATCAATAAAACTTTTCCAAAAGAAAAATCTGTTCTTATCAGTTTAATATCTGATACGTCCCCCATCGGGGGACTACATATTAAATGGATTTTTCGAACAGGGAGTCGGAAATGGGGCTTGCTCCGTCCGCTCCACGCATCGACCCGGTATTGCAGTACCTCCGGGAACGGTGCAACACTTTTCTCCCGTTGTCAAGGAAAAATACAAATTCACAAAGCTATGTAAACAGCTAGCTAGGGCTGGCTAGCTAGCTAGCTAGCTAGCAGAAGAAGAGAAGGAAAGAAACATTCAAACTGAAAGAAAGGCGAAGCGCCCTTCAATGGGGTCCCCCGTTTCCCGCCATTTTACTTTAAAAAAAAAAAAAAAAAAAAAAACATTGGGGGCCAGGATTGTGTGTGTGTGTGTGTGTGTGTGTGTGTGTCTCTCTCTCTCTCTCTCTCTCTCTCTCTCTCTCTCTCTCTCTCTCTCTCTCTCTCTGTCTGTCTGTCTGTCTGTCTGTCTGTCTGTCTGTCTGTCTGTCGCTGTGCCTCTGTGCCTCTGTGTCTCTGTGTCTGTGACTGTGACTTTCTTTTTATCCACAGCCCTCGAAAACTTGGAAGAGTGGGTTCCGGGAGCACCCGCGGGAACCCTGCCTAGAGTGCACAGAGTGTGTCTCGGGCCCCGACCTCTTGACTTCCATATGACTCTGGTTTCTCTTCATTACGCACAAGCCTTTCGCCTTTTACTAAAGACTTCCGTGGAGAGGAACACTTACGAGTTCAACGTATTTTTGGAGCGGCTTTGCTTCTTGCAGAGCCCGGTATCTTGTTTCAAGAGAAATTGACAGAGATGGGCCAGGATAGGGACTTAAAGACGCATTAGCGACTTTTTCCAAAAAACACCTGCCTGTTGCCAAGGAAACGGTGGGTGGGTGGGTGGGTGGGTGGGTGGTTGGTTGAGTGGGGGTTGGAGGGGGAGAGGAGCTGGCTTTTGCCAACCCACCCGCTGAGGTCTGTCGAGACCCCCGGGGGTCCGGCGGTTTCAGGGTTCCATTTGTGGGTTATCGCTTCTCGGCCTTTTGGCTCAGATCAAGCTCGGTACTGAGGTGCCCCAGAGCCCGCTGAGTCAGAAGGTCGAAGGAAGGCAGGAGGGAGGAAAGTTTGTTGTTTTGGTTTTTCTTCTTTTTTGAAGAGAGCTTTTTTTGGTCGGAAATGGAGGACAACATACAGAACAAGGCTGTTCCGGGGGTCGGATTGGCCAACACGGTGAGGTTCTCCTGGAGAGAAAAGGAGATGGAGCAGTTCGGAAGGGAGATGTTCGGGAGGAACATCTTGATAAAGACGTTGAATTTGGAGGTAAAAGATGTCCTGTGCCTCCAAGACAATCCAAGGGAGAAGGCTTTTGAGGTGACCCTCCGCAAGGAAGAGAAGCACGAGGACGTGATGAAGAGGGCGAGAGAGATGGGCAAGGAGAGACCCCTGTGCCACTACGAGGTGACCAGCCTTGCTAAAAACAGTTTCAGGCTGGTCACTGTGAACATCTACAACCCCCATGTAAAAGATGAGGAGGTGAGGGCCTTTCTGGGGAGATACCTGGATAATGTCTCCTCAGCAAGACATATAGTAGATTCTTTGGGCTTTTGGAATGGCAGGAGATGTTTCCAGGCTCTCCTCAGAGAGGAGCCGAAGGGGTTGGGTGGATACCTCCATCCTCCGGCAATGTTCTCCCTGGGGGCTGACAGGGGGACGTTACACTATGCCCGTCAGCCTCCGTTCTGCGGGCGATGTATGGCCTACGGCCACACACTCGCCTCGTGCAGCACGAGGAGGTGCAGATACTGTGGTTCGACTGAGCACGAGGCGAGGGATTGCGCCGAGCCGAAGAAATGCCACGGGTGTGGCTCGGAAGCACACCTGTGGCGGGATTGCCCGGCTCGGCGGAGGTCATACTCGTCTGCAGCTGGGGGGGGGACGAGAGCGGAGGATGGAGGAAGAGGAAGAGAAGAGCCGAAAGAAAGTGGCGGAAGGGCCGAACAGAAGGAGAAGGAGTCGGAGGGAGGAGGAGGAAAAGAGGAGGAGAGAGCTGGGACAGAGAAAGAGGACGTGACAGAAGGAGAGGTGGTCGGGACAGAAGAAGAGGTGGCCGGGATGGAAGGAGAAGGAGTCGGAATAGAGGTTGGGAAGGAGGTTGAAGGAGAAAAAGGAAAGAAAAAGAAGAAGAAGAAGACTGCGACGAGGATGGAGGAGAGTGAGAAGATGGGGAGAGTCGAGGGACCAGAGAAGACAACAGTGGAGAGAAAGGAGGTGGAGGAGGGTTTGGAGATGGAACCGGAAGGAGAGACGGAAAGGCGAAGGGGGGTGAAGAATTGGGAGGGGAGTGGAGTGACGAAGGAAAGGCTGGAGGAGTTGAGAGGGATGGTGAGGGATTTGGTAGAGAGGGAAATGGGAAAGGGAAAGGAGGAGGATGAAGGAACGGTGTGTGACTTTAAATATCAAAGACCTTTTCTGAATGATCCTCCGTGCAAGAGGCCAAAGAAGGTGGTGGACAGCAGGTGGAGGAGGGGTGGTAAAAAGGGGGGGGGGGGGGCAGTGCGGGGGGATGGGGAGGTAGCGGGGCCCTCGTGGGCTCCGTCTTCCTCATCTTTTAAACCCCTCGCTGAGCTTGACCTCCCAGGGATGGCCCGAAGCTGGATGATGGAGGGAGAGTCGGACTTTCTCTTTGGGGATGTAGCGTCCCCGGTCAGGAGTCCGGAGGAGGGGGGGGTGATGGACTTGAGTGTGGGGCAGGTGCCGGGGGTTGTTGCTGTGTTCAGGGGAGGGGGGACGGTGGGAGATGGGAGCAAGGTAGGGCCACAGTTAGACGGGATAGAGAAGGGGAGCAATGGGTGAGTTTTTGTTGTAATAGGTGGGGTAAAAGTTAGCAGTTTTGGACTGATTTTTTGTGTTTGGTAGATAGAAGATATTTAAGTTAATGGAATAATGAAGATTATTGTTTGGCAATTTGGATTTGGTAATAGTTTATTAGTTATGGAATGATTATTTGTAGTGTGGTGTACTTGGATACTTAAGTTGACTGAATTTTGGAAGTGTATTGTTTGGTTATTGAAGGTAATAAATATATTTTGTAAAAAAAAAATCTGTTCTTATCAGTTTAATATCTGATACGTCCCCCATCGGGGGACTACATATTAAATGGATTTTTCGAACAGGGAGTCGGAAATGGGGCTTGCTCCGTCCGCTCCACGCATCGACCCGGTATTGCAGTACCTCCGGGAACGGTGCAACACTTTTCTCCCGTTGTCAAGGAAAAATACAAATTCACAAAGCTATGTAAACAGCTAGCTAGGGCTGGCTAGCTAGCTAGCTAGCTAGCAGAAGAAGAGAAGGAAAGAAACATTCAAACTGAAAGAAAGGCGAAGCGCCCTTCAATGGGGTCCCCCGTTTCCCGCCATTTTACTTTAAAAAAAAAAAAAAAAAAAAAAAAACATTGGGGGCCAGGATTGTGTGTGTGTGTGTGTGTGTGTGTGTGTGTCTCTCTCTCTCTCTCTCTCTCTCTCTCTCTCTCTCTCTCTCTCTCTCTCTCTCTTTCTCTGTCTGTCTGTCTGTCTGTCTGTCTGTCTGTCTGTCTGTCGCTGTGCCTCTGTGCCTCTGTGTCTCTGTGTCTGTGACTGTGACTTTCTTTTTATCCACAGCCCTCGAAAACTTGGAAGAGTGGGTTCCGGGAGCACCCGCGGGAACCCTGCCTAGAGTGCACAGAGTGTGTC
Source organism: Oncorhynchus clarkii lewisi (assembly GCF_045791955.1). NCBI lineage: Eukaryota > Metazoa > Chordata > Actinopteri > Salmoniformes > Salmonidae > Oncorhynchus > Oncorhynchus clarkii. Next base: position 283,919 of record NW_027261017.1, read on the forward strand.
TCGGGCCCCGACCTCTTGACTTCCATATGACTCTGGTTTCTCTTCATTACGCACAAGCCTTTCGCCTTTTACTAAAGACTTCCGTGGAGAGGAACACTTACGAGTTCAACGTATTTTTGGAGCGGCTTTGCTTCTTGCAGAGCCCGGTATCTTGTTTCAAGAGAAATTGACAGAGATGGGCCAGGATAGGGACTTAAAGACGCATTAGCGACTTTTTCCAAAAAACACCTGCCTGTTGCCAAGGAAACGGTGGGTGGGTGGGTGGGTGGGTGGGTGGTTGGTTGAGTGGGGGTTGGAGGGGGAGAGGAGCTGGCTTTTGCCAACCCACCCGCTGAGGTCTGTCGAGACCCCCGGGGGTCCGGCGGTTTCAGGGTTCCATTTGTGGGTTATCGCTTCTCGGCCTTTTGGCTAAGATCAAGTGTAGTATCTGTTCTTATCAGTTTAATATCTGATACGTCCCCCATCGGGGGACTACATATTAAATGGATTTTTCGAACAGGGAGTCGGAAATGGGGCTTGCTCCGTCCGCTCCACGCATCGACCCGGTATTGCAGTACCTCCGGGAACGGTGCAACACTTTTCTCCCGTTGTCAAGGAAAAATACAAATTCACAAAGCTATGTAAACAGCTAGCTAGGGCTGGCTAGCTAGCTAGCTAGCTAGCAGAAGAAGAGAAGGAAAGAAACATTCAAACTGAAAGAAAGGCGAAGCGCCCTTCAATGGGGTCCCCCGTTTCCCGCCATTTTACTTTAAAAAAAAAAAAAAAAAAAAAAAAAAAAACATTGGGGGCCAGGATTGTGTGTGTGTGTGTGTGTGTGTGTGTGTCTCTCTCTCTCTCTCTCTCTCTCTCTCTCTCTCTCTCTCTCTCTCTCTCTCTCTCTCTGTCTGTCTGTCTGTCTGTCTGTCTGTCTGTCTGTCTGTCGCTGTGCCTCTGTGCCTCTGTGTCTCTGTGTCTGTGACTGTGACTTTCTTTTTATCCACAGCCCTCGAAAACTTGGAAGAGTGGGTTCCGGGAGCACCCGCGGGAACCCTGCCTAGAGTGCACAGAGTGTGTCTCGGGCCCCGACCTCTTGACTTCCATATGACTCTGGTTTCTCTTCATTACGCACAAGCCTTTCGCCTTTTACTAAAGACTTCCGTGGAGAGGAACACTTACGAGTTCAACGTATTTTTGGAGCGGCTTTGCTTCTTGCAGAGCCCGGTATCTTGTTTCAAGAGAAATTGACAGAGATGGGCCAGGATAGGGACTTAAAGACGCATTAGCGACTTTTTCCAAAAAACACCTGCCTGTTGCCAAGGAAACGGTGGGTGGGTGGGTGGGTGGGTGGGTGGTTGGTTGAGTGGGGGTTGGAGGGGGAGAGGAGCTGGCTTTTGCCAACCCACCCGCTGAGGTCTGTCGAGACCCCCGGGGGTCCGGCGGTTTCAGGGTTCCATTTGTGGGTTATCGCTTCTCGGCCTTTTGGCTCAGATCAAGCTCGGTACCGAGGTGCCCCAGAGCCCGCTGAGTCAGAAGGTCGAAGAGAAGGCAGGAGGGAGGAAATTGTTGGTATCGGCAATTTTTTCTTCATTTAAGAGAGGGAAAAGTGAGAAAAATGGAGAAAAGTGTACAGCACAGGTCGGTTCCGGTATCGGTTTGGCAAACACAGTGAGGTTTGCCTGGAGAGAGAAGGAGTTGAGCCAGTTCGGGAGGGAAACGTTCGGGAGAAACGTTTTAATGACGACCTTGAAAGTGGAGGTGATGGATGTCTTGTGCCTTCAGGACAACCCGAGGGAGAGTGCTTTGAGGTGACGTTCCACAAAGAGGAGAAGCACGAGGAGGTAATGAAGAGGGCGAGAGAGATGGGCAAGGAGAGACCCCTGTGCCATTACGAGGTGACTAGCCTGGCCAAAACCAATTTCAGGCTGGTCACAGTGAACGTATACAACCCTCATGTGAAGGATGAGGAGGTGAGGGCCTTTCTGGGGAGATACCTGGATGGCGTCTCCTCAGCAAGGCACATAAAGGATTCCTTGGGCTTTTGGAATGGGAGGAGATGCTTCCAGGCTCTCCTCAGAGAGGACCCGAAGGGGTTGGATGGTTACCTCCATCCTCCAGCGTTGTTCTCCCTGGGGGCTGACAGGGGGACGTTACATTATGCCCGTCAGCCTCCGTTCTGCGGGCGATGTATGGCCTACGGCCACACACTCGCCTCGTGCAGCGCCAGGAGATGCAGATACTGTGGATCGGGTGAGCACGTGGCGAGGGACTGTGTCGAGCCGAAGAAATGCCACGGGTGTGGCTCGGTAGCGCACCTGTGGCGGGACTGCCCGGCTGGGCGTGGGTCATACGCGTCTGCAGCTGGGGGGGGAGCGAGAGCGGAGGATGGAGGAAGACGAGGAAGAGAGGAGCCGGAAGATGGGGGTGGAAGGACTGCACAGAAGGAGTCGGAGGGTGGAGGAGAAAAAGAGGAGAAGAGAGCTGGGACAGAGAAAGAGGACGGGATGGAAGAAGAGGAGGACGGGATAGAAGGAGAGGTGGTCGGGACAGAAGAAGAGGTGGCCGGGATGGAAGGAGAAGGAGTCGGAATAGAGGTTGGGAAGGAGGTTGAAGGAGAAAAGGAAAAGAAAAAGAAGAAGAAGAAGACTGCGACGAGGATGGAGGAGAGTGAGGAGACGGTGAGAGTCGAGAGACCAGAGGAGACAACAGGGGAGAGGAAGGAGACGGAGGGGGAGGTTGTGGAGATGGAACCAGAAGGAGAGGCGGCCGGAATGGAGGAAGGGAAGGAGGTAAAAGGTGAAAAGGAGAAGACGGTGATGGGGGATGGGATGGTGAGTGTGAAGAGGGCAGAGTTGGAGGTGAAAGGCATAATGAAGGTTTTAGTAGAGAAAAAAAAGGCAGAGGCAAAGGCAAAGGAGAGGAAAGCGCTGGGGTTTACGAGGGATATGCAGGCCCTCCTAACCCTCCGGCCAAGAGGACAAAGAAGGTGGGGAGGAGGAGGGGTGTAAAGAAGGGGGATGGGGAGGTGGCGGGGCCCTCGTGGGCTCCGTCTCCATCTTCCTTTAAACCCCTCGCAGAGCTTGACCTCCCGGGTATGGCTCGGAGCTGGATGATGGAGGGGGAGGCGGATTTCCTCTTTTTGGAGGCCACGTCCCCGGTTCGGAGTCCGGAGGAGGGGGGGGTGATGGACTTGAGTGGGGGGCAGGTGCCGGGTGGCGTTGCTGTATTCAGGGGAGGGGGAACGGTAGGAAATGGGGGTGAAGTGGGGGGTTCACAGAGGAGGTGGGGTCACAGTTGGGAGGGAGAAAGAAGGGGAGCACTGGGTGAGACTTTGGTGTAATATAGGTGGGCTAAATGGGAATTGTGTAGGTTAGTGGTAATAGGCTATTGGATTTGGTCGTTAGTAGACATTTAGGTTAAGGAATTATGAAGATTATTGTTTGGTTTTTGGATTTGGTTAATGTTTTTTAGTTTTGGAATGATTTTTTGTAGTTTGTTGGAATTTGATATTTAAGGGAATTGACGTGATGATTTTTCAACTGTTAAATAGATTGTGGTGCATGTTTTGATGGGGTGGTACAACATTTTGAAAACCAGTGTTTATTGTTGAAAAAACGTTTTGTATGGGATTGTTATAATTGTGTGACTTGCTCACAGTTTAGATGTATGAAAGGAAGAATAAAAGCTTTGAATCATCATCTGTTCTTATCAGTTTAATATCTGATACGTCCCCCATCGGGGGACTACATATTAAATGGATTTTTCGAACAGGGAGTCGGAAATGGGGCTTGCTCCGTCCGCTCCACGCATCGACCCGGTATTGCAGTACCTCCGGGAACGGTGCAACACTTTTCTCCCGTTGTCAAGGAAAAATACAAATTCACAAAGCTATGTAAACAGCTAGCTAGGGCTGGCTAGCTAGCTAGCTAGCTAGCAGAAGAAGAGAAGGAAAGAAACATTCAAACTGAAAGAAAGGCGAAGCGCCCTTCAATGGGGTCCCCCGTTTCCCGCCATTTTACTTTAAAAAAAAAAAAAAAAAAAAAAAAAAAAACATTGGGGGCCAGGATTGTGTGTGTGTGTGTGTGTGTGTGTGTGTGTCTCTCTCTCTCTCTCTCTCTCTCTCTCTCTCTCTCTCTCTCTCTCTCTTTCTCTGTCTGTCTGTCTGTCTGTCTGTCTGTCTGTCTGTCTGTCGCTGTGCCTCTGTGCCTCTGTGTCTCTGTGTCTGTGACTGTGACTTTCTTTTTATCCACAGCCCTCGAAAACTTGGAAGAGTGGGTTCCGGGAGCACCCGCGGGAACCCTGCCTAGAGTGCACAGAGTGTGTCTCGGGCCCCGACCTCTTGACTTCCATATGACTCTGGTTTCTCTTCATTACGCACAAGCCTTTCGCCTTTTACTAAAGACTTCCGTGGAGAGGAACACTTACGAGTTCAACGTATTTTTGGAGCGGCTTTGCTTCTTGCAGAGCCCGGTATCTTGTTTCAAGAGAAATTGACAGAGATGGGCCAGGATAGGGACTTAAAGACGCATTAGCGACTTTTTCCAAAAAACACCTGCCTGTTGCCAAGGAAACGGTGGGTGGGTGGGTGGGTGGGTGGGTGGTTGGTTGAGTGGGGGTTGGAGGGGGAGAGGAGCTGGCTTTTGCCAACCCACCCGCTGAGGTCTGTCGAGACCCCCGGGGGTCCGGCGGTTTCAGGGTTCCATTTGTGGGTTATCGCTTCTCGGCCTTTTGGCTAAGATCAAGTGTAGTATCTGTTCTTATCAGTTTAATATCTGATACGTCCCCCATCGGGGGACTACATATTAAATGGATTTTTCGAACAGGGAGTCGGAAATGGGGCTTGCTCCGTCCGCTCCACGCATCGACCCGGTATTGCAGTACCTCCGGGAACGGTGCAACACTTTTCTCCCGTTGTCAAGGAAAAATACAAATTCACAAAGCTATGTAAACAGCTAGCTAGGGCTGGCTAGCTAGCTAGCTAGCTAGCAGAAGAAGAGAAGGAAAGAAACATTCAAACTGAAAGAAAGGCGAAGCGCCCTTCAATGGGGTCCCCCGTTTCCCGCCATTTTACTTTAGCAGAAAAAAAAAAAAAAAAAAAAAAAAAAAAACATTGGGGGCCAGGTGTGTGTGTGTGTGTGTGTGTGTGTGTGTGTGTCTCTCTCTCTCTCTCTCTCTCTCTCTCTCTCTCTCTCTCTCTCTCTCTCTCTTTCTCTGTCTGTCTGTCTGTCTGTCTGTCTGTCTGTCTGTCTGTCGCTGTGCCTCTGTGCCTCTGTGTCTCTGTGTCTGTGACTGTGACTTTCTTTTTATCCACAGCCCTCGAAAACTTGGAAGAGTGGGTTCCGGGAGCACCCGCGGGAACCCTGCCTAGAGTGCACAGAGTGTGTCTCGGGCCCCGACCTCTTGACTTCCATATGACTCTGGTTTCTCTTCATTACGCACAAGCCTTTCGCCTTTTACTAAAGACTTCCGTGGAGAGGAACACTTACGAGTTCAACGTATTTTTGGAGCGGCTTTGCTTCTTGCAGAGCCCGGTATCTTGTTTCAAGAGAAATTGACAGAGATGGGCCAGGATAGGGACTTAAAGACGCATTAGCGACTTTTTCCAAAAAACACCTGCCTGTTGCCAAGGAAACGGTGGGTGGGTGGGTGGGTGGGTGGGTGGTTGGTTGAGTGGGGGTTGGAGGGGGAGAGGAGCTGGCTTTTGCCAACCCACCCGCTGAGGTCTGTCGAGACCCCCGGGGGTCCGGCGGTTTCAGGGTTCCATTTGTGGGTTATCGCTTCTCGGCCTTTTGGCTAAGATCAAGTGTAGTATCTGTTCTTATCAGTTTAATATCTGATACGTCCCCCATCGGGGGACTACATATTAAATGGATTTTTCGAACAGGGAGTCGGAAATGGGGCTTGCTCCGTCCGCTCCACGCATCGACCCGGTATTGCAGTACCTCCGGGAACGGTGCAACACTTTTCTCCCGTTGTCAAGGAAAAATACAAATTCACAAAGCTATGTAAACAGCTAGCTAGGGCTGGCTAGCTAGCTAGCTAGCTAGCAGAAGAAGAGAAGGAAAGAAACATTCAAACTGAAAGAAAGGCGAAGCGCCCTTCAATGGGGTCCCCCGTTTCCCGCCATTTTACTTTAAAAAAAAAAAAAAAAAAAAAAAAAAAACATTGGGGGCCAGGATTGTGTGTGTGTGTGTGTGTGTGTGTGTGTGTCTCTCTCTCTCTCTCTCTCTCTCTCTCTCTCTCTCTCTCTCTCTCTCTCTCTCTCTCTGTCTGTCTGTCTGTCTGTCTGTCTGTCTGTCTGTCGCTGTGCCTCTGTGCCTCTGTGTCTCTGTGTCTGTGACTGTGACTTTCTTTTTATCCACAGCCCTCGAAAACTTGGAAGAGTGGGTTCCGGGAGCACCCGCGGGAACCCTGCCTAGAGTGCACAGAGTGTGTCTCGGGCCCCGACCTCTTGACTTCCATATGACTCTGGTTTCTCTTCATTACGCACAAGCCTTTCGCCTTTTACTAAAGACTTCCGTGGAGAGGAACACTTACGAGTTCAACGTATTTTTGGAGCGGCTTTGCTTCTTGCAGAGCCCGGTATCTTGTTTCAAGAGAAATTGACAGAGATGGGCCAGGATAGGGACTTAAAGACGCATTAGCGACTTTTTCCAAAAAACACCTGCCTGTTGCCAAGGAAACGGTGGGTGGGTGGGTGGGTGGGTGGGTGGTTGGTTGAGTGGGGGTTGGAGGGGGAGAGGAGCTGGCTTTTGCCAACCCACCCGCTGAGGTCTGTCGAGACCCCCGGGGGTCCGGCGGTTTCAGGGTTCCATTTGTGGGTTATCGCTTCTCGGCCTTTTGGCTCAGATCAAGCTCGGTACCGAGGTGCCCCAGAGCCCGCTGAGTCAGAAGGTCGAAGGAAGGCAGGAGGGAGGAAATTGTTGGTATCGGTTTTTCTTCATTTAAGAGAGGGAAAAGTGAGAAAAATGGAGAAAAGTGTACAGCACAGGTCGGTTCCGGTGGTCGGTTTGGCAAACACAGTGAGGTTTGCCTGGAGAGAGAAGGAGTTGGAACAGTTCGGGAGGGAAACGTTCGGGAGAAACGTTTTAATGACGACCTTGAAAGTGGAGGTGATGGATGTCTTGTGCCTTCAGGACAATCCGAGGGAGAGTGCTTTCGAGGTGACGTTCCACAAAGAAGAGAAGCACGAGGAGGTAATGAAGAGGGCGAGAGAGATGGGCAAGGAGAGACCCCTGTGCCATTACGAGGTGACTAGCCTGGCCAAAACCAATTTCAGGCTGGTCACAGTGAACGTATACAACCCTCATGTGAAGGATGAGGAGGTGAGGGCCTTTCTGGGGAGATACCTGGATGGCGTCTCCTCAGCAAGGCACATAAAGGATTCCTTGGGCTTTTGGAATGGGAGGAGATGCTTCCAGGCTCTCCTCAGAGAGGACCCGAAGGGGTTGGATGGTTACCTCCATCCTCCAGCGTTGTTCTCCCTGGGGGCTGACAGGGGGACGTTACATTATGCCCGTCAGCCTCCGTTCTGCGGGCGATGTATGGACTACGGCCACACACTCGCCTCGTGCAGCGCCAGGAGATGCAGATACTGTGGATCGGGTGAGCACGTGGCGAGGGACTGTGTTGAACCGAAGAAATGCCACGGGTGTGGCTCGGTAGCGCACCTGTGGCGGGACTGCCCGGCTAGGCGTGGGTCATACGCGTCTGCAGCTGGGGGGGGAGCGAGAGCGGAGGATGGAGGAAGACGAGGAAGAGAGGAGCCGGAAGATGGGGGTGGAAGGACTGCACAGAAGGAGTCGGAGGGTGGAGGAGAAAAAGAGGAGAAGAGAGCTGGGACAGAGAAAGAGGACGGGATGGAAGAAGAGGAGGACGGGATAGAAGGAGAGGTGGTCGGGACAGAAGAAGAGGTGGCCGGGATGGAAGGAGAAGGAGTCGGAATAGAGGTTGGGAAGGAGGTTGAAGGAGAAAAGGAAAAGAAAAAGAAGAAGAAGAAGACTGCGACGAGGATGGAGGAGAGTGAGGAGACGGTGAGAGTCGAGAGACCAGAGGAGACAACAGGGGAGAGGAAGGAGACGGAGGGGGAGGTTGTGGAGATGGAACCAGAAGGAGAGGCGGCCGGAATGGAGGAAGGGAAGGAGGTAAAAGGTGAAAAGGAGAAGACGGTGATGGGGGATGGGATGGTGAGTGTGAAGAGGGCAGAGTTGGAGGAACTGAAAGGCATAATGAAGGTTTTAGTAGAGAAAAAAAAGGCAGAGGCAAAGGCAAAGGAGATGGAAAGCGCTGGGGTTTACGAGGGATATGCAGGCCCTCCTAACCCTCCGGCCAAGAGGACAAAGAAGGTGGGGAGGAGGAGGGGTGTAAAGAAGGGGGATGGGGAGGTGGCGGGGCCCTCGTGGGCTCCGTCTCCATCTTCCTTTAAACCCCTCGCAGAGCTTGACCTCCCGGGTATGGCTCGGAGCTGGATGATGGAGGGGGAGGCGGATTTCCTCTTTTTGGAGGCCACGTCCCCGGTTCGGAGTCCGGAGGAGGGGGGGGTGATGGACTTGAGTGGGGGGCAGGTGCCGGGTGGCGTTGCTGTATTCAGGGGAGGGGGAACGGTAGGAAATGGGGGTGAAGTGGGGGGTTCACGAGAGGAGGTGGGGTCACAGTTGGGAGGGAGAAAGAAGGGGAGCACTGGGTGAGACTTTGGTGTAATATAGGTGGGCTAAATGGGAATTGTGTAGGTTAGTGGTAATAGGCTATTGGATTTGGTCGTTAGTAGACATTTAGGTTAAGAGAATTACTGAAGATTATTGTTTGGGTTTTTGGATTTGGTTAATGTTTTTTAGTTTTGGAATGATTTTTTGTAGTTTTGTTGGAATTTGATAAAAAGGGAATTGACGTGATGATTTTTCAACTGTTAAATAGATTGTGGTGCATGTTTTGATGGGGTGGTACAACATTTTGAAAACCAGTGTTTATTGTTGAAAAAACGTTTTGTATGGGATAAAAAAAATCTGTTCTTATCAGTTTAATATCTGATACGTCCCCCATCGGGGGACTACATATTAAATGGATTTTTCGAACAGGGAGTCGGAAATGGGGCTTGCTCCGTCCGCTCCACGCATCGACCCGGTATTGCAGTACCTCCGGGAACGGTGCAACACTTTTCTCCCGTTGTCAAGGAAAAATACAAATTCACAAAGCTATGTAAACAGCTAGCTAGGGCTGGCTAGCTAGCTAGCTAGCTAGCAGAAGAAGAGAAGGAAAGAAACATTCAAACTGAAAGAAAGGCGAAGCGCCCTTCAATGGGGTCCCCCGTTTCCCGCCATTTTACTTTAAAAAAAAAAAAAAAAAAAAAAAAAAAAACATTGGGGGCCAGGATTGTGTGTGTGTGTGTGTGTGTGTGTGTGTGTCTCTCTCTCTCTCTCTCTCTCTCTCTCTCTCTCTCTCTCTCTCTCTCTCTTTCTCTGTCTGTCTGTCTGTCTGTCTGTCTGTCTGTCTGTCTGTCGCTGTGCCTCTGTGCCTCTGTGTCTCTGTGTCTGTGACTGTGACTTTCTTTTTATCCACAGCCCTCGAAAACTTGGAAGAGTGGGTTCCGGGAGCACCCGCGGGAACCCTGCCTAGAGTGCACAGAGTGTGTCTCGGGCCCCGACCTCTTGACTTCCATATGACTCTGGTTTCTCTTCATTACGCACAAGCCTTTCGCCTTTTACTAAAGACTTCCGTGGAGAGGAACACTTACGAGTTCAACGTATTTTTGGAGCGGCTTTGCTTCTTGCAGAGCCCGGTATCTTGTTTCAAGAGAAATTGACAGAGATGGGCCAGGATAGGGACTTAAAGACGCATTAGCGACTTTTTCCAAAAAACACCTGCCTGTTGCCAAGGAAACGGTGGGTGGGTGGGTGGGTGGGTGGTTGGTTGAGTGGGGGTTGGAGGGGGAGAGGAGCTGGCTTTTGCCAACCCACCCGCTGAGGTCTGTCGAGACCCCCGGGGGTCCGGCGGTTTCAGGGTTCCATTTGTGGGTTATCGCTTCTCGGCCTTTTGGCTCAGATCAAGCTCGGTACCGAGGTGCCCCAGAGCCCGCTGAGTCAGAAGGTCGAAGGAAGGCAGGAGGGAGGAAATTGTTGGTATCGGTTTTTCTTCATTTAAGAGAGGGAAAAGTGAGAAAAATGGAGAAAAGTGTACAGCACAGGTCGGTTCCGGTGGTCGGTTTGGCAAACACAGTGAGGTTTGCCTGGAGAGAGAAGGAGTTGGAACAGTTCGGGAGGGAAACGTTCGGGAGAAACGTTTTAATGACGACCTTGAAAGTGGAGGTGATGGATGTCTTGTGCCTTCAGGACAATCCGAGGGAGAGTGCTTTCGAGGTGACGTTCCACAAAGAAGAGAAGCACGAGGAGGTAATGAAGAGGGCGAGAGAGATGGGCAAGGAGAGACCCCTGTGCCATTACGAGGTGACTAGCCTGGCCAAAACCAATTTCAGGCTGGTCACAGTGAACGTATACAACCCTCATGTGAAGGATGAGGAGGTGAGGGCCTTTCTGGGGAGATACCTGGATGGCGTCTCCTCAGCAAGGCACATAAAGGATTCCTTGGGCTTTTGGAATGGGAGGAGATGCTTCCAGGCTCTCCTCAGAGAGGACCCGAAGGGGTTGGATGGTTACCTCCATCCTCCAGCGTTGTTCTCCCTGGGGGCTGACAGGGGGACGTTACATTATGCCCGTCAGCCTCCGTTCTGCGGGCGATGTATGGACTACGGCCACACACTCGCCTCGTGCAGCGCCAGGAGATGCAGATACTGTGGATCGGGTGAGCACGTGGCGAGGGACTGTGTTGAACCGAAGAAATGCCACGGGTGTGGCTCGGTAGCGCACCTGTGGCGGGACTGCCCGGCTAGGCGTGGGTCATACGCGTCTGCAGCTGGGGGGGGAGCGAGAGCGGAGGATGGAGGAAGACGAGGAAGAGAGGAGCCGGAAGATGGGGGTGGAAGGACTGCACAGAAGGAGTCGGAGGGTGGAGGAGAAAAAGAGGAGAAGAGAGCTGGGACAGAGAAAGAGGACGGGATGGAAGAAGAGGAGGACGGGATAGAAGGAGAGGTGGTCGGGACAGAAGAAGAGGTGGCCGGGATGGAAGGAGAAGGAGTCGGAATAGAGGTTGGGAAGGAGGTTGAAGGAGAAAAGGAAAAGAAAAAGAAGAAGAAGAAGACTGCGACGAGGATGGAGGAGAGTGAGGAGACGGTGAGAGTCGAGAGACCAGAGGAGACAACAGGGGAGAGGAAGGAGACGGAGGGGGAGGTTGTGGAGATGGAACCAGAAGGAGAGGCGGCCGGAATGGAGGAAGGGAAGGAGGTAAAAGGTGAAAAGGAGAAGACGGTGATGGGGGATGGGATGGTGAGTGTGAAGAGGGCAGAGTTGGAGGAACTGAAAGGCATAATGAAGGTTTTAGTAGAGAAAAAAAAGGCAGAGGCAAAGGCAAAGGAGATGGAAAGCGCTGGGGTTTACGAGGGATATGCAGGCCCTCCTAACCCTCCGGCCAAGAGGACAAAGAAGGTGGGGAGGAGGAGGGGTGTAAAGAAGGGGGATGGGGAGGTGGCGGGGCCCTCGTGGGCTCCGTCTCCATCTTCCTTTAAACCCCTCGCAGAGCTTGACCTCCCGGGTATGGCTCGGAGCTGGATGATGGAGGGGGAGGCGGATTTCCTCTTTTTGGAGGCCACGTCCCCGGTTCGGAGTCCGGAGGAGGGGGGGGTGATGGACTTGAGTGGGGGGCAGGTGCCGGGTGGCGTTGCTGTATTCAGGGGAGGGGGAACGGTAGGAAATGGGGGTGAAGTGGGGGGTTCACGAGAGGAGGTGGGGTCACAGTTGGGAGGGAGAAAGAAGGGGAGCACTGGGTGAGACTTTGGTGTAATATAGGTGGGCTAAATGGGAATTGTGTAGGTTAGTGGTAATAGGCTATTGGATTTGGTCGTTAGTAGACATTTAGGTTAAGAGAATTACTGAAGATTATTGTTTGGGTTTTTGGATTTGGTTAATGTTTTTTAGTTTTGGAATGATTTTTTGTAGTTTTGTTGGAATTTGATAAAAAGGGAATTGACGTGATGATTTTTCAACTGTTAAATAGATTGTGGTGCATGTTTTGATGGGGTGGTACAACATTTTGAAAACCAGTGTTTATTGTTGAAAAAACGTTTTGTATGGGATTGTTATAATTGTGTGACTTGCTCACAGTTTAGATGTATGAAAGGAAGAATAAAAGCTTTGAATCAATCTGTTCTTATCAGTTTAATATCTGATACGTCCCCCATCGGGGGACTACATATTAAATGGATTTTTCGAACAGGGAGTCGGAAATGGGGCTTGCTCCGTCCGCTCCACGCATCGACCCGGTATTGCAGTACCTCCGGGAACGGTGCAACACTTTTCTTCCGTTGTCAAGGAAAAATGCAAATTCACAAAGCTCTGTAAACACAGCTAGGGCTAGCTAGCTAGCTGGCTAGCTAGCAGAAGAAGAGAAGGAAAGAAACATTCAAACTTAAAGAAAGGCGAAGCGCTCTTCAATGGGGTCCCCCGTTTCCCGCCATTTTACTTAAAAAAAAAAAAAAAAAAAAAAAAAAAAAGAATTGGGGCCAGGATTGTGTGTGTGTGTGTGTGTGTGTGTGTGTGTCTCTCTCTCTCTCTCTCTCTCTCTCTCTCTCTCTCTCTCTCTCTCTCTCTCTCTCTCTGTCTCTCTCTCTGTCTGTCTGTCTCTCTGTCTGTCGCTGTGCCTCTGTGCCTCTGTGTCTCTGTGTCTGTGACTGTGACTTCTTTTTATCCACAGACAGCCCTCGAAAACTTGGAAGAGTGGGTTCCGGGAGCACCCGCGGGAACCCTGCCTAGAGTGCACAGAGTGTGTCTCGGGCCCCGACCTCTTGACTTCCATATGACTCTGGTTTCTCTTCATTACGCACAAGCCTTTCGCCTTTTACTAAAGACTTCCGTGGAGAGGAACACTTACGAGTTCAACGTATTTTTGGAGCGGCTTTGCTTCTTGCAGAGCCCGGTATCTTGTTTCAAGGGAAATTGACAGAGATGGGCCAGGATAGTGACTTAAAGACGCATTAGCGACTTTTTCCAAAAAACACCTGCCTGTTTGTTGCCAGGGAAACGGTGGTTGGTTGGTTGGTTGGTTGGTTGAGTGGGGGTTGGAGGGAGAGAGGAGCTGGCTTTTGCCAACCCACCCGCTGAGGTCTGTCGAGACCCCCGGGGGTCCGGCGGTTTCAGGGTTCCATTTGTGGGTTATCGCTTCTCGGCCTTTTGGCTCAGATCAAGTGTAGTATCTGTTCTTATCAGTTTAATATCTGATACGTCCCCCATCGGGGGACTACATATTAAATGGATTTTTCGAACAGGGAGTCGGAAATGGGGCTTGCTCCGTCCGCTCCACGCATCGACCCGGTATTGCAGTACCTCCGGGAACGGTGCAACACTTTTCTTCCGTTGTCAAGGAAAAATGCAAATTCACAAAGCTCTGTAAACAGCTGGCTAGCTAGCTAGCTGGCTAGCTAGCAGAAGAAGAGAAGGAAAGAAACATTCAAACTGAAAGAAAGGCGAAGCGCTCTTCAATGGGGTCCCCCGTTTCCCGCCATTTTACTTAAAAAAAAAAAAAAAAAAAAAAAAAGAATTGGGGCCAGGATTGTGTGTGTGTGTGTGTGTGTGTGTGTGTGTCTCTCTCTCTCTCTCTCTCTCTCTCTCTCTCTCTCTCTCTCTCTCTCTCTCTCTCTCTGTCTGTCTGTCTCTCTGTCTGTCTCTGTCTCTCTCTGTGCCTCTGTCTCTCTGTGCCTCTGTGTCTGTGACCTTCTTTTTATCCACAGACAGCCCTCGAAAACTTGGAAGAGTGGGTTCCGGGAGCACCCGCGGGAACCCTGCCTAGAGTGCACAGAGTGTGTCTCGGGCCCCGACCTCTTGACTTCCATATGACTCTGGTTTCTCTTCATTACGCACAAGCCTTTCGCCTTTTACTAAAGACTTCCGTGGAGAGGAACACTTACGAGTTCAACGTATTTTTGGAGCGGCTTTGCTTCTTGCAGAGCCCGGTATCTTGTTTCAAGGGAAATTGACAGAGATGGGCCAGGATAGTGACTTAAAGACGCATTAGCGACTTTTTCCAAAAAACACCTGCCTGTTTGTTGCCAGGGAAACGGTGGTTGGTTGGTTGGTTGGTTGGTTGAGTGGGGGTTGGAGGGAGAGAGGAGCTGGCTTTTGCCAACCCACCCGCTGAGGTCTGTCGAGACCCCCGGGGGTCCGGCGGTTTCAGGGTTCCATTTGTGGGTTATCGCTTCTCGGCCTTTTGGCTCAGATCAAGCTCGGTACCGAGGTGCCCCAGAGCCCGCTGAGTCAGAAGGTCGAAGGAAGGCAGGAGGGAGGAAATTGTTGGTATCGGTTTTTCTTCATTTAAGAGAGGGAAAAGTGAGAAAAATGGAGAAAAGTGTACAGCACAGGTCGGTTCCGGTGGTCGGTTTGGCAAACACAGTGAGGTTTGCCTGGAGAGAGAAGGAGTTGGAACAGTTCGGGAGGGAAACGTTCGGGAGAAACGTTTTAATGACGACCTTGAAAGTGGAGGTGATGGATGTCTTGTGCCTTCAGGACAATCCGAGGGAGAGTGCTTTCGAGGTGACGTTCCACAAAGAAGAGAAGCACGAGGAGGTAATGAAGAGGGCGAGAGAGATGGGCAAGGAGAGACCCCTGTGCCATTACGAGGTGACTAGCCTGGCCAAAACCAATTTCAGGCTGGTCACAGTGAACGTATACAACCCTCATGTGAAGGATGAGGAGGTGAGGGCCTTTCTGGGGAGATACCTGGATGGCGTCTCCTCAGCAAGGCACATAAAGGATTCCTTGGGCTTTTGGAATGGGAGGAGATGCTTCCAGGCTCTCCTCAGAGAGGACCCGAAGGGGTTGGATGGTTACCTCCATCCTCCAGCGTTGTTCTCCCTGGGGGCTGACAGGGGGACGTTACATTATGCCCGTCAGCCTCCGTTCTGCGGGCGATGTATGGACTACGGCCACACACTCGCCTCGTGCAGCGCCAGGAGATGCAGATACTGTGGATCGGGTGAGCACGTGGCGAGGGACTGTGTTGAACCGAAGAAATGCCACGGGTGTGGCTCGGTAGCGCACCTGTGGCGGGACTGCCCGGCTAGGCGTGGGTCATACGCGTCTGCAGCTGGGGGGGGAGCGAGAGCGGAGGATGGAGGAAGACGAGGAAGAGAGGAGCCGGAAGATGGGGGTGGAAGGACTGCACAGAAGGAGTCGGAGGGTGGAGGAGAAAAAGAGGAGAAGAGAGCTGGGACAGAGAAAGAGGACGGGATGGAAGAAGAGGAGGACGGGATAGAAGGAGAGGTGGTCGGGACAGAAGAAGAGGTGGCCGGGATGGAAGGAGAAGGAGTCGGAATAGAGGTTGGGAAGGAGGTTGAAGGAGAAAAGGAAAAGAAAAAGAAGAAGAAGAAGACTGCGACGAGGATGGAGGAGAGTGAGGAGACGGTGAGAGTCGAGAGACCAGAGGAGACAACAGGGGAGAGGAAGGAGACGGAGGGGGAGGTTGTGGAGATGGAACCAGAAGGAGAGGCGGCCGGAATGGAGGAAGGGAAGGAGGTAAAAGGTGAAAAGGAGAAGACGGTGATGGGGGATGGGATGGTGAGTGTGAAGAGGGCAGAGTTGGAGGAACTGAAAGGCATAATGAAGGTTTTAGTAGAGAAAAAAAAGGCAGAGGCAAAGGCAAAGGAGATGGAAAGCGCTGGGGTTTACGAGGGATATGCAGGCCCTCCTAACCCTCCGGCCAAGAGGACAAAGAAGGTGGGGAGGAGGAGGGGTGTAAAGAAGGGGGATGGGGAGGTGGCGGGGCCCTCGTGGGCTCCGTCTCCATCTTCCTTTAAACCCCTCGCAGAGCTTGACCTCCCGGGTATGGCTCGGAGCTGGATGATGGAGGGGGAGGCGGATTTCCTCTTTTTGGAGGCCACGTCCCCGGTTCGGAGTCCGGAGGAGGGGGGGGTGATGGACTTGAGTGGGGGGCAGGTGCCGGGTGGCGTTGCTGTATTCAGGGGAGGGGGAACGGTAGGAAATGGGGGTGAAGTGGGGGGTTCACGAGAG